>NC_083590.1:48282147-48487147 GCF_027579695.1 Neoarius graeffei | reverse complement strand
CCGTAATTCGGTTTTAGACTAAAAGGTACTACTTTCACCTTTCTAGGTAAAAAGCAAAGATGCAATGGTGACATCGTAGCAAGTGAAAATATCTTGAATATAAAATCACATTTATCTAGTAGTTTTTATCATAAGATTTGTTCATTTTAAGCATTTGTTTTCTATAAAGAATAAAACAAGATCAACTGTGAGCTACTGCTCGCTTACAGTACGTATCCCCCCCCCCCCGCTCTTGCTTATATCAGAACGCAAGCAATCGAAGGAATAGGACACATTATTATTATTATTATTATTATGAATGTTGACTTCAACAAATAATGAACCCTGAAACAAGTAAGTAAAGAGCAGTGTCTCTCCCCAGGGATTTCAAACAGCATCCTGGTACACGGTCATTTTGAAATCGCATTTTGCTTCTTGAAATAGTGTCAAAATCCACCCTATATGTTTCGTTAAACCATTCAGTCAGTAAACAGGAAGTCGATGTACAACAGACCTGAAAACGGTACACACGGTATAGAACCCCAAGCTGAAGTTTGGTACCAAGTGGCTATGATTTGTGGCTGCTGAGAAAAAGGGTGTTTCGGATGGACAGAGATACGGACGGACGGACGGACAGACAGATAGAGGTAAAAAAAAACAGTATACACCCCCTCCCCTCCTTCGGCACAGGGGATATAATTGTCTGCCAATCGAAGAAGAAAATTTAAAGCTGGAAATAAGTAAAAAGTCTACAAATAGATTTACTAAACTTGTACAGTATTTGGCTTAGTGTTATCTTATAATAGGAAATACGAGATACATTTGAGTATATTCGAGATATTTCCACTTGCGAACGTATCGATTTTTGAGTTAATATCCTTCATTCTGGGACATTAACTATTATCTACACATTTTGCTTTACATTCATATACACTGCAAAAAATGGCCTTTCAAAAATAAGAAATAAAAGATTGAAACAAAGCACATTTGCTTGAATCAGGTGAAAAAAATCTGCCAATGGAACTAGTCAAATTTGACTTGGTAAGATTTCTTAAAGTAAGATGAAAAATCTAACCTGTTTTTCAATGAAATAATTCCAAAATAAGATTGGGGAACTTATTATGCGAGATCTGATTAACTCAAAATAATCAAAATAGTTCTTAGAACAAGATCGTACTTCTTACATTTAGCCATTCAAGTCATTTTTATTTATTTCATTTTAAGGGTGTTTCACTTAAATTCATGACAAAGTCTTAGCAGTAAAAACTGAATTTAAGATAAATATACTAATATTAGGATTGTTAAATTCTACAACTAAGCATTGCTAGCTTAAAAGATTCTCCTTTTGTGACCTGTAATTAGTAAAATACTCTAGATATGAGACCAGAGACTATCTTGAATCAAGTTGACGACACGTGTAGCATTGCAGCAAGTTTATTTTTTTTCCCATTTCAACATTAAAACATCTCTTAAGATTCCACTTCCCCAGGACCTCAGGCACCAAAATAATAATAATAAAAAAGTCTACGCATTTTGACTTACAGTGCTTACACAACGCCAAAGCAACAGTGCATTTTGGGGACACTGACTATTCATGTGTACGAGGGGTTTACAAGATCAGGCACAAAACAAACAAACTAAAAAAACACTGAACTTAACTCACAGTATTCCAAAAAGACCTCACTAAAACGCCCTCCACGCACTCATAGCCTTTTTGAAGGCACTTGTCTGGTCTAGAGTCTGTACAGCATCTAGAAGGAGCTCACTCTGAATGACTGAGAAAACAGTCGCAGTAAACTTAGGATCTGTAAGGTGGAGTTGAATTGTAATGAAAGATTCAAAGATTTCAGTAAAGTTCATTTATTCCCAAAACAAGCATACTTTTTTTTTTCTTGAAACAAGATGAACCGCATTTGACAAATGTCCAAAATGTACTTACAGTGGGGCAAAAAAGTATTTAGTCAGTCACCAATTGTGCAAGTTCTCCCACTTAAAAAGATGAGAGGCCTGTAATTTTCATCATAGGTACACTTTAACTATGAGAGACAAAATGAGAAAAAAAAATCCAGAAAATCACATTGTCTGATTTTTAAAGAATTGATTTGCAAATTATGGTGGAAAATAAGTATTTGGTCAATAACAAAAGTTCATCTCAATACTTTGTTATATACCCTTTGTTGGCAATGACAGAGGTCAAACGTTTTCTGTAAGTCTTCACAAGGTTTTCACACACTGTTGCTGGTATTTTGGCCCATTCCTCCATGCAGATCTCCTCTAGAGTAGTGATGTTTTGGGGCTGTCGCTGGGCAACACGGACTTTCAACTCCCTCCAAAGATTTTCTATGGGGTTGAGATCTGGAGACTGGCTAGGCCACTCCAGGACCTTGAAATGCTTCTTACGAGGCCACTCCTTCGTTGCCCGGGCGGTGTGTTTGGGATCATTGTCATGCTGAAAGACCCAGCCACGTTTCATCTTCAATGCTCTTGCTGATGGAAGGAGGTTTTCACTCAAAATCTCACGATACATGGCCCCATTCATTCTTTCCTTTACACGGATCAGTTGTCCTGGTCCCTTTGCAGAAAAACAGCCCCAAAGCATGATATTTCCACCCCCATGCTTCACAGTAGGTATGGTGTTCTTTGGATGCAACTCAGCATTCTTTCTCCTCCAAACACGACAAGTTGAGTTTTTACCAAAAAGTTCTATTTTAGTTTCATCTGACCATATGACATTCTCCCAATCCTCTTCTGGATCATCCAAATGCTCTCTAGCAAACTTCAGACAGGCCTGGACATGTACTGGCTTAAGCAGGGGGACACTAGTCTGGTTAACACCAGACCATATCACAAGTGAAATATGGTCTGGAATCCGCCTATTGAATTTCTCGTAGGGGAGGTGTGGTTTACGATTGTCAACGGCCGTTTATTGGACGTTGCGAATGTCTATCATTTGGCGTATACGTAGCCCATGGCCAATCATGGCAGTTGTACCCAGTGACGTAGTTAGAGCGACAAAGAAGACGAAGAGGCGAAGAAAGACTGTAACGCCAAACGCTGTTCTTTTTTTAAAACAAACTTTTGCTCTAAACTATTCAGAACAGTGTCTAAAGCTTGATCGAAAGTTTGGTTTGTATCGCTCGCCGCCATGTTAAATGTGATCCGTAAACAGTCCCAAATAAACTACAAGCTTCCGTTTGTCAAGTAGTACGTGTCACCGTCTTTCCACCCCTCCCCACTCTCTGATTGGCTCCCTAACTCAGGCGAGCCTTTAGACCATAGTTTCCATGCTGTCTTTTCAGATCGGAATGATTGTGCAAAGCAGCATGGGATTTGCCAGGCTAGGGGGACACGTCTGGCACTGCAGGATTTGAGTCCCTGGCGGCGTAGTGTGTTACTGATGGTAGCCTTTGTTACTTTGGTCCCAGCTCTCTGCAGGTCATTCACTAGGTCCCCCCGTGTGGTTCTGGGATTTTTGCTCACCGTTCTTGTGATCATTTTGACCCCACGGGGTGAGATCTTGTGTGGAGCCCCAGATCAAGGGAGATTATCAGTGGTCTTGTATGTCTTCCATTTTCTAATAATTGCTCCCACAGTTGATTTCTTCACACCAAGCTGCTTACCTATTGCAGATTCAGTCTTCCCAGCCTGGTGCAGGTCTACAATTTTGTTTCTGGTGTCCTTTGACAGCTCTTTGGTCTTGGCCATAGTGGAGTTTGGAGTGTGACTGTTTGAGGTTGTGGACAGGTGTCTTTTATACTGATAACGAGTTCAAACAGGTGCCATTAATACAGGTAACGAGTGGAGGACAGAGGAGCCTCTTAAAGAAGTAGTTACAGGTCTGTGAGAGCCAGAAATCTTGCTTGTTTGTAGGTGACCAAATACTTATTTTACTGAGGAATTTACAAATTAATTCATTAAAAATCCTACAATGTGATTTCCTGGATTCTTTCCCCCCATTCTGTCTCTCATAGTTGAAGTGTACCTATGATGAAAATTACAGGCCTCTCTCATCTTTTTAAGTGGGAGAACTTGCACAATTGGTGGCTGACTAAATACTTTTTTGCCCCACTGTACTTGTTTTTTAAAAAAAACTTGTTTTATTTTCAAAGGTGCTCCAAATAAGACTTTTTCAAGACATTTTGTCTATACAAGATTTTCAAGATGGACGGTCTAAAAACTAGCCTTTCTAGCTAAATGAGGTTTTGCTTGTTGGGCAATTATGTCTTATAATAAGGGTGGCTAGATGTTTTGACTTAAAAATAGACAAATAAACTTCCTAAGATTTTTATTTTTTTGCAGTGTACCCTTTTAAGGACACCTAGCGGACAATCGGTCTACATCCGATATACATCCGCGCAGCATCCCCTTTGTTTCTGTTAGGCGTACGTGATGCATCCCCTTCATCCGCTATGCATCCGCTCTTTCTGCTATGCGTCCGCTTCTCAGTTACCACCGGTAACCCCTTCGGAGCTGTCATCCACTTCCATCCGCTTTCATCCGATAGGCTTCCTATGAACATGCGTTTAACATCCCCGCTATATACTACCCACGTCCGTTCTTTTCCGTTCTGTTTTCGCAAATTTTCGCCAATTTTGTCCATTTCTGGAGCGGATGAAAACGGATAGAGCCACCCCCGAAATTTTGCTCGTCCGCTGTGTCCTTTTTGCATACGTTTTGTGTCCATCGGCCAGTGGGACCGGGCCTTTAGATTTTTGCTTGTGTTCTTGGTAAGTCAGTCAGTCAGTAATGTACCGGTAAAACCTTTTTTTTTTTTTTTCACTTTTCTCACTCACGCTTCAGAGAGAAAGAGAGATTATATAAATCTAGATGGGCCAGCAGGGTTCAGGTGTTTTGTGTTAGTCATTGGCCCTTTAGCTCACCACCGAACACCTCCCTCCCTCCCACACACCCGCCTGCATGTTACACAGTCTGATTCATGAAACTGTTGTTTGAGAGCATAAACAAGTGATGATACGAGCTTTACTGATGTATCCGCTTCAGCTGCATGGAAACAAGCTCTCACCCACCAGTTCTTCATTTGCATATCATAATCATACCATACACACCAGTTTACCCTCAGATACGTCTCATTTGAATGAATCACACCCTAATTTATGAAAGTGTTCTGACAGCGTACCAATAAAAGCCTTCAGTTATTCAAAATCCAAAAGAAGTAAATAGAGAGGAGAAAATTAAATGTGACTGAAGCTGAGAAAGAGGTGCTTTTTTGTCAGGGGTTGCTGCAATATAAAGATGTTCCTTTTGGCAGCCACAAAAAAAAATTTTAAAAATAAAAATAATAATTATCTTCAGTTTATGTCCCGGGCGGCACGGTGGTGTAGTGGTTAGCACTGTCGCCTCACAGCAAGAAGGTCCGGGTTTGAGCCCCGTGGCCGGCGAGGGCCTTTCTGTGTGGAGTTTGCATGTTCTCCCCGTGTCCGTGTGGGTTTCCTCCGGGTGCTCCGGTTTCCCCCACAGTCCAAAGACATGCAGGTTAGGTTAACTGGTGACTCTAAATTGACCGTAGGTGTGAATGTGATTGTGAATGGTTGTCTGTGTCTATGTGTCAGCCCTGTGATGACCTGGCGACTTGTCCAGGTCCGCAGTAACAACTGTCTTGCCGAGTGATGCCATCCATTGGCCATTTGAGTGGCTCTTCCACATGCCATCTGGCAGTGTGCCATCGACCCTGTTGGGTTCATCTGCCACATTGCACCGAAAACCACCCTGCTGCCAGCGCCTTATTGATGATGTACTATTTAACCCAGGGCTTTTCAAAGTGTGGGGTGCGCCTCCCCTAGGGGGCGCCAGAGTTCTTCGGGGGGGGGGGTGCAACGTGAGGAAAAATAAACCAGAATAAATGACTATTGCGGACATTTAGCGAACTTCAGCTAGCCTTTGCCAGAGACAAAATGGATCGATTTTTAGTACGTAAAGCTACAGTGAGTGAGGAGACAGAGTCTGGGCCAAGCAAAAAAAGAAGGAAGTATGACCACGATTATTTAAAGTTTGGATTTTCATGGACTGGATCTGAAGATGCTCCACTGCCACGATGTGTTGTCTGCCAAGAGGTGCTAGCTAACGATGCTATGAGATGTTTAAAATGTGTAAAACAAGATGGTTTTTTTTTTTTCAAAAAAAGCACAGATGTTTAAAAAAGAGGTTTTAAAAAAGCACAGATGTTTAAAATGTGTAAAACAAGATGTTTTAAAAAAGCACAGATGTTTTAAATGTGTAAAAAAGATGTTTTCAAAAAGCACAGATGTTTAAAATGTGTAAAAGAAAAAAAATAAAAATGTGTACAACAACCTTTTTTTAAATACGAATGGAACATTAAGTATAGCAACAACAAAAATTGTAAGGGGGGGGGCGCTGTTGTTTATTTGCTCTCTGAGGGGGGGCGGGGCTGACTCTCCCACACTTTGAAAACCCCTGATTTAACCCATAGCTGGAACCCAGGCAAGTGCTACCATTCTGGGTCAGAGCGGACCTGGGAGCAATGGTGATTAAGGGGTAACTCCACTTTCCCCAATACTCAAGTCCTCCGGGACTTGAGACTCACCATCGGTTGCAGTTTAACCCTCTGGGGTCTGAGGGTATTTTCTGGCACTCTAATGATTTTGGCATACTCTGATTTTGTTGTCAATTTCAACAAATTTAAGCAGTATGTCCAAAGTCATATGACTTTTTAGTATTCAGCACAAGTTCAGCTACAATAATATCTCTGTAGTATGTATGTCATGATTGTACTTTTTAAAAAATAACAGCTAAATGAAAATGTTGTAAAAAGCCGTTTTAGAACTGTGTTGGACTGTGTGAAAAAACATGAACTTACCCATGCTGTCGATCCGTTTCGGTCACTTTAGGTGATTCTGTTCAGTCTTAGAAATGTATCGAACACAAAAACTTAAATCTGCTCCATTGATTTGGACAATTAACTGGTCATCAAAAAAATGTAATGTCCTATTGTTTTGGGATAAAGGGTTGGCAGTGGGAGGGGTATTCAATGAGAAGGGTAAAAAATTTCCATTCATTCAATGAGAAGAGTAAAAACCCCTCCCACTGCCAACTCTTAATCCCATCAGATTAACTCTTAATCCCATCAGGTCAAGTCCCAATGGGAAAGGGTCTTTTCACACATTCAAACACAGTTCTAAAACTGCTTTTTACAACAGCTTCATTTATCTGCTATTTGACTTTATTTTGGTATTTGACTCGATTCAGGTGTGTCTTGAAATGAACTCTTGTACTATTTTACTCAGTTCAGAGACACAATTACTCTGTAATTTTGCTCCCACTCCAACATTTACACTTACTCAAGTTGATCTTTGGCTGGATCAAGTCGAGGTTTAAAAAAAAAAAAGCACTGCTCATCAGTGTCACAGTTCTCAAGACTGAACTGAATTGTTGTCCTGAATTATCCGAAGCGCATAAAATCCACACGCCATCTCGCAACAAGTTTTACCTCCAAATAGCCTAAACCAGAGAAGCTTTCATATGGACAGATACTCTCATCTCCACTGTGGATCTTTGCAGCTCCTTCAGTGTGTCTTTGTTGCATCTCTGATTAACGCCCTCCTTGCCCGGTCTGTGAGTTTTGGTGGGCGGCCTTTTCTTGTCAGGTTTGTAGTGGTGCCATATTCTTTCCATTTTGCTATAATGGATTTAATGGTGCTCCCTGGGATATTCAGAGTTTGGGGTATTTTTTATAACCCAACCCTGATCTATACTTCTCCACAACTTCGTCTCTGACCTGTTTGGAGGCCCCTTGGTTTTCATGTTGCTTGCTTAATAGTGTTACAGGGTCAGGGTCCTTCCAGAACAGGTTGATTTATACAGACATCATGTGACAATTTTCACCTTTAAAGTGGTAGGCATGTTGTGTAAATCAAATAGTGTTAACTCTACCCCCAAAAATCCATTTTAATTCCAGCTTGTAATGTGACAAAACAGGACAAACACTAAGGGGGACGAATACTTTTGCAAGACACTGTATGTGCAATGTAGCAGTCCAGTTTTCCATGGGCAAAGTCCATAATGGTGCAAGTCCATAAAGACCATGGACAGGGCCAACAACTTTTCTGTAATGCTCTTTGGTAGTTTCTTTCACATCTCTTCATTTCAGCAAATTTTCAGTATTAAAAAGCACACAACTCAAGAGCATAGACACACCATAAAATTTCGTATTATTATGTATTTGTTCAGGCTTCAAAACACCACAGAACACACACTGTCTGAGAATGAGAAGGATTGAGCATTACTTCATTTTAAGGCTACAAATAAATAGTGGAAAAGTCTGCAGTGTTCAATTTCCTTGTCATTTCAAAAAGTGCACTCTCTGATCAGACTCAGTTGCTGAGAATCCTGAGAACAAGCATTACTAACACTGACAGTGATGCCTCTTGAACGGTGTTTTTCCTTTTAAGTTGTCTTGTGCTAATAAGTATGTTTTTATTCCACCCTTATTTGCTAACTGCCAGGGTTTGCCAGAATACCCTGAATACCTTCTTGTGCCTACCCACAGGCATGCCAGTACCTTTCATCAAAGTCAGAGTGTTGTATGATGCAGTATTTGTAATAAATAACCTACAGCCAGGCGGCACGGTGGTGTAGTGGTTAGCACTGTCGCCTCACAGCAAGAAGGTCCGGGTTCGAGCCCCGTGGCCGTCGAGGGCCTTTCTGTGCGGAATTTGCATGTTCTCCCCGTGTCCGCGTGGGTTTCCTCCGGGTGCTCCGGTTTCCCCCACAGTCCAAAGACATGCAGGTTAGGTTAACTGGTGACTCTAAATTGACCGTAGGTGTGAGTGTGAATGGTTGCCTGTGTCTATGTGTCAGCCCTGTGATGACCTGGCGACTTGTCCAGGGTGTACCCCGCCTTTCGCCCATAGTCAGCTGGGATAGGCTCCAGCTTGCCTGCGACCCTAGAGAACAGGATAAAGCAGCTAGATATAATGAGATGAGATGAGAACCTACAGCCATCTTTCCCTTTCTTATTCTTGCCTCATACATATCAGACCACTATCCACTTCGGTCATGACTATGGTCGGAGATATCGATAACTTTTTGATTACATTGCAAGCATTTTCTAATGAAATGCTATGGAACTCTTGTGGTGCCCGCAGGCTTTGAGTAAGGTTCCCGCAATAGAATTTCTAGCCTTATGAGCCATCACTGACCGAGTTGTTTCCTAGTTGTGGTCAGTATAGGTTTTCCTTCATTGCTGTCTCTTCCATATGTTCACATTCCTGTTGTCCAGCAGACCAGAGACTACATCCCACAAACAATTTCACTACTGAGCTTGCTAAATTATTTTGAATCTGCTAGCTCACAATACTGGGACTGAACTAATGTTTCCTTCCATCCACCACTCATTCTCTCTGCCAGTTCAGATTATCCCTTGGTATTATTTGCTCAGAGCATTCCACATCCCCCACTACGGTTAGATGCATTTCCATTCATATTTAGTCTTGCGTTTTGGGTTGCAAACAGTAATGCTTTATAAACAAAATGAGAAGCCCTGAAAGCAATCGGGATCAATTCCTAGTCATACCAATGATTATGTACAGTACCTCCACTTCTTCTTGTATGTCAGTTGCAGTTGACTGCAGATTTGTTAGCTAGCTCAGGAGGGCTACCCATAGAGCACAGAGCAGTTCCCACCCAACCATTCACACACTCACCACCTATGGGCAATTTAGAGTAGCTAGTTAACCTAACTGCATGTATTTGAACTGTGAGGGAAACCAGAGCACTGGGAGGAAACCCATACAGACATGGGGACAATGTGCAAACTCCACACAGAAAGGCCCCCGTCGGCCATGAGGTTTGAACCTGGGACCTTCTCGCTTTGAGATGACCATGCTAACCACTGCACCACTGTAAATCAACAATTTGGATACTAAGACAACAAAACATGAGAGACTAATGTCCTCCAACCCTCTTTATAATCCAATGACTATTGACCCTTCCTGATACCCATCATGTTTATCTCAGGAACACTCAAAAACAGGTTTGGGTCAGCCTCTGCCAGCTCACAGGCACTGCTAATAGTAGCACTCATAATGGTGGCAGTCAGACTGGGGTTAACCAGTACTACACAACCTGTAACACCAACTGTGCCTTTTTTGCAAAACATCAGTCGCAACAGAATTCACTATGCTTCAGTGCAAGAACGTTCGTAAGAACTTTAAAGGAGAATTTGAACAGACTGCTGAACTGTGCCCAGGATCTGTTAAGCACATTCTTGCCAATATGATGGATCATGGGCATGTCGGGCTAGTACACCTGCCTGTTGTTGATGCCTGCATTGCATTGCTGCTTGTCTCACCCGATGAAGCACCATATTCAGAGGAATGCTGTCTATGTGCACATTGTGTCTCAGATGCTGGTGAAACCTTTCATTATTTCATGATATGTGACATGCATAGGCAGAGTTTCAGTCATTTGACTGCTAGCATTGGATAAATCAGTCCATGTGGTTTACGCATGATGCCAAGTGTGGTTAGCAAAATACACTATGCCAGTGTCTGCCAATAGACCCTGCAAAATATGCCCAGTCTGTCAGGGTCAAAATATGGGTCTGCAACCAAGGAAGGCCTGTGGAGGAGAGTGCATGTTTCAGAAAACACAAAACCAGCTCAGTCAAAAGGACCATTAACATGGCACTTTTAAGTCAGCAAAAGCTGGTTCTGTGTTCCAGTCACCAAGGTTCTGTATGCCTTGAACAAGTTTTAGACTGCAAGAGTAACATTCATCTCTGTCCCTAAAAGTAAGCCATCCACAGTTATCCTCACTGAAACTAACTTGTATACCAAGGCTATACAACAATGTTGAGACCATACTTATGACTGGGAGAGTGGTGTCTGCACCAAAAAATGATGTCCAAGATCTGGCAAGGTGCAAGTGGAGCTCTTCATCAATGTCAAGCCACACTGGTGATTATGATTTTTCCTTGGTGGAGCTGAAGGTTCCCACTGGTACAGGATACACCGGTGCACTCACCATCTACTAAACACCTTTCCTCTTCTACTGCAGATTCTTCAAATGTTGCACAGAATTGAGCAAGTAGGTCATAGGTACCTGCTTGTGGAACCAGCAAAACCTTGGTTTTTGCTGTTGATTTTGCAAGTGGTCAGAACAACCTGATGGCACACTGGATGAAGAGATTTGGTACCCCCATCCAGGTCACCTGTGCTTGTGGGTTTGGCTCCTTGGCATGAATCCCCACCTGATGACCGCAAACTCACAGTCCAGGAAACACTCCTGAACCCAAGAGTCCATAGTACACTGGACTTGTATGCCCTTGGATGGAAGCTGTTCCATGAAATGGTATGCACTTCAATGACTGGATCAAGTAAATTACCTGAAGTACTAACTTTTTGGCATGGTGGTGTAGTAGTTAGCATTGTCACCTCACAGCAAGAAGGTTCTGGGTTCGAGCCCAGCGGCCGACAGGGGGCTTTCTGTGTGGAGTTTGCATGTTCTCTCTGTGTCTGCGTGGGTTTCCTCTGGGTGCTCTGGTTTCCCCCACAGTTCAAAGACATGCGGTTAGGTTAACATGGGGCGGCCTTAGGCTGAGGTGCCCTTGAGCAAGGCACCTAACCCCCAACTGCCCCCCGGCACTGTTAGCATGGCTGCCCACTGCTCTGGGTATGTGTGTGTGTGTGTGTGTGTGTGTGTGTGTGTGTGTGTGTGTGTGTGTGTGTGTGTGTGTGTGTGTTCACTGCTTCAGCAGAGTTAAATGCAGAGAGGAATTTCACAAGTGTATGTGTGATGAATAAAGTTGTTGTTGTTGTTCTTCTTCTTCTTTCTTTAGAGACTGCTAGACAGCAGCAAGTCTCCATCTACACATGCATATAGTTATGTCACAGCTATGGTAGCATGCTACAGCCCCATCAATGGCATCTCTTGATAAATTTGGTACAACTTTTCTGAATAAGATAAGGCATAAGGATGCGTGCACTGTCCAAGATCATGTCACCCAATTTTGTAAATCAGTTGACTGATCATGCAGGGTTCCATCAATGCAAGTTGGCAGATCATTCCTTATTGTGCCTGGTACATTCCCTACCGTAGTAATTAGACAACAGTGACGATCCAATCCTCAGACCAACAGGGCCGTACCCAGGATTTTTCAAATACCGAGGTCAAACATGGCTGACAGCACCGAAGCCCCCCGGCACAACTTAAATAAATAAATAAATAAATAAATAAGGATAGATTTGGTGGAGGACACATTTATTTTAACGATTCTAAAACTGTGGCACCATAACTGTGGTGTTTTATCTGACATAAAAGTAGAAAAGTAGTGAACTCTTGAACTGAGTATACATACCTAAAGTACCAGTTACCTAAAGTATTGGCATTATTTACATTGCAGCATACACATGACAGAAAGGGTGTGAACTGCTGAATTGTAAGCTTTAGTATTACACCTTATAATAATAGTGTGTGTGTGTGGGAGAGTGAGAGAGTTTGTGTGTTATTTGTGGGTGTCTGTATGTGTAGAGACATTCTGAGCAGTAATGTAAAGGCATCAGTCTATCTGGCTGTCTTGAATTGAGATCCATTTGCATACATTCTCTGAAACAGAGTGTTCTCACCATTGTCTGTAATGTAAGTTTGGCTCACAACACATTTACTTTAACAATTCTAAAACTGTGCCATCATAACTGTGGAGTTTTGTCTGACATAAAAGTCAAAACTGAACTGAGTGTATTGCTCAGCTGCCTGAAGTATTGGCATTATTTACATTTCATTATCTTAAATTACATTAGAGCTATTAGTTCTGTGTGAAGACTATGCATTAGAGAGAGTGAGAGTGTATTATTTGTGTGTATGTGTGTGTGTCTGTATTTGTATGTCTGTGTGTGTGTGAGTAAGTGAGAGAGAGTTATGAGAGAGAGAGAGAGAGAGAGAGAGAGTTACTCGAACAAGCCCGTTTAGTCAGCCCTGCACAGGGCTGCCTGTGACAACGTAGTTTTGAATGTTTCTCGAAATGCTAACTAAAATGTAATAGGCAATGACAATGAAATGTTTCCCCTTGGAAAGTTGACATGACACCGCTGAACGGTCTGCCACTGCACTGACAATATTTTCTCACCTTCCCTCCTTCTCTTTCCCTGCTCTTCTGTTGGCTGTCCAAACCTTAATTTAGTTTGTTGTAACGTTTTCATTTTGCACTCGGGTAAAGCTCTATAATGCGATGTGACTATTAGCCTACGTTAGGTTAGGTAGGCATATGTGATAGAGCGTAGACTACACCCTGCCTGTTTTATCCAAAACCCAACTTCCCCGTCCGACACTAGTATAGGCTACGTCGCGTGACGCTGCGTTAGACACGGCAACGATAGAGATAGAGGCTGAGAGATTTCAGATGACATTAGACAAATGTGAATTTTATTGAGGGGAAATACAGATGACGTGGATGCGGACGCTGCGTTTTACATTGATCACTGCTCGAATTCAGTGTAGACCAATTTGAAATTTCTGAAAAAAATACCGAGGACATGACCTCGGTGTCCTCAATGGTAGTTACGGCCATGCAGACCAATAGTTCATCTGTCATGGAGGAAGGATACACTGGGGCATCACTCTGGTTTATAGGTGGGCTGAACAGCCAGCCCCTACTGTCAGATATCTCTTTTATACCTTTGTAGTTCTTCCAGTGTGTTGGTTCCACTGTGTGGTACTGTGCCATATACTATTCTAATGAGTCACATTGTTAGGAGGGATGAAAAAATGCGACTTGTTTCTCCCCCCCAATCTGTTCCTCTGAGTTACATGTTGATCCTGGGATTGAGATGCTGGCCTCTTCTGCCCCTCGGACCTGCTTGATCCATCCTGGTGCCCTGTGTCTGGTCGGAGTTTTATCGCACCGCTCCTGTGAAGGACGGCCCCATGAGGACAGTTGAGGGTTATACCTGTTAAAACTGTTAATATTATAGTCAGGCTGTCTGTTGTTGCCCAAATGAGGATGGGTTCCCTTTTGAGTCTGGTTCCTCTCGAGGTTTCTTCCTCATGTCGTCTGAGGGAGTTTTTCCTTGCCACCGTCGCCACAGGCTTGCTCATTGGGGATAGATTAGGGATAAAATTAGCTCATGTTTTAAGTCGTTCAAATTCTGTAAAGCTGCTTTGCGACAATGTTTATTGTTAAAAGCGCGATACAAATAAACTTGATTTGATTTGACTTATGGATGTAACTGTAGTTCTATGAACTTGTATAACCACCAGGGCTTCTTGTCACCATTTGGAAACAGTGTCAACCCAGTGAGATGGTGGTTCCAAAGATGGCGAGATGGCGTCACGTTGGGATTTTTTTTTTTTTGTCTCATCATGCTTGCACAATAATGTATCCAGGTGTTTCTGTCAGTTATCCATGGTGTCATGGACCACAACTACATATGTAACTAGTGTTTTCAGCTGTGTTGTCAATAAAATGCCTAGCACCCAATTGTTCTCTTGGCAGTCTAAATTAATTCTTATTTTTGTATCTAGATTTGCAAGACATTCCCGAGGAGAGCGAGTCATCTGCAGAAGCTCGAGAACATGCTTCACACTGCTAATGGTCTTCTGCTGCACAGAACATAGAACTTGACCCTAGAATAGCTAAACGGGACAGTCGCTACTCCGCTGAAGCACAAGACTTGGAACAAGTCCTCCTCTGAATTTCAAAAGAAGAACATACAGCTATCAATATTATTTTCACGATCTACTGACCTTGTGGCATATTATTTGACATATCTTTTTTTTTTTTTTTTTTGGAATCCAGTCATTTTGATAGCAGTGGATCAATAAGCAAATGCCAAAGTAGCTTGATTGTCTGCAAATAACAGAACTTGTGATATTGCATGGAAATTTAAGTGTTATCTAAACACATGAATCAAGCAAATTTCAGGATTTACTTGCTTAAGACACAAAGATACTGTAACGTGACACATACAAACAAGTTTTTATTCTTCAGTAGTGAAATAGTCTTGTGCGTGTTGCAAACTTTTCAAGATTACTTTCTGCTCTTTATTTGTAATTTATTTATTCTTCTTTTGCTGACAGAAATATTTCTTTGACAAACATTTCAAGCACATGCTAAAATAAGCCATAACCTGGAAAAAAAAAATTCTGTGCAAGTAAAAAAGTAAAACGATGTTTTTACTATATCGAGTTGTTACAGGTTTATGTAAGCATGAGTACTTTCTTAAGATTTATATATTTTGCTGTTATTTCATTTTAGTTCTCGAGAGGAATCACTAAATCCAGGTGAAGGTGTTTACTGTTATATATATATATATATATATATATATATATATATATATATATATATATATATATATAATGGAATATTAGACATTGCTAATGATTTCCATATCAGTTGCTGATTTCTTTCTTTGTACATCTATGTTTTAGTTTTTCATTGTACAATTTAACAGTGCCACAATTGCTGGTTGTGTGTACAGGTGAGTTGTCTTAAACTCTGATTTCAGGAAACAAAATACAGAAATTATTGTATGCTTTATAATGTTTCTGTTTACTTATGAATGAAAGAATTTGTATGGAAAGATATTGAAATGCTTTAATCTTGTTCAAAGTACTACTATTATAACTCAAGACTATTGTTATGGATTTCAGAATTAAAGTCTTTATGGACTCAAATAGTGCTGCAGAATACACCAGTATAATATTTTTCGTTAATGATGTTCATTTTCTTGCTCTCGTTGGATCTTTTGTTACAGCACTGCTCAAAGTTAAAGGCCAAACATTCTAAAATGCTGAACATTCATTGAAATAGAGTGAGGTTGAATCATTGCCTGCACTCTTGGAACTAATATTCGGTTGTAGCTACTGTAGATTATAGTTAAGTTTGGACCCCTACTTCATGCCAACTTCACACACCCGCATGCTTTAATATTCACATGTTGGTAGCAGCCAGCCCTGGTGGATACTGGGTAGAGTAATGAAATCCATTCGTTGAAATCTAGAGCTATCCTTTTAATCCATAGCATCTCTCACACACACACACACACACACACACACACACACACACACACACACACACACACACACACACACACTACCTCATTCATCGTCCAGAACATGAGCAGTGCTTTTCAAAGTTAGAGCGAATGGATATGAGAGAGAGATTCATAGATGAATATAAGAGAAGGAGCAAAAGAATATAACAAATTTATATGTAATTCTAAACATAATTACTCTTTAGCTTATGAAGTGCTACACATGCATAAACACTGTACATGATGTTTAAAGGTAATACTTTATTACAGATGTTTAAAATCAAAGAATTTTAACCTACAATGACGATACTATCTCGATGATCTTTCGGAGGCATGCTGTTCTATTGTAATGTGATACAAATGTTTCAGAATAAAACAAAAATTCAATAAACCGGTCTTCTTGTGAATGTTCCACATAATTTGTGTAGATTTTCCTTCTGTAGTCCATTACATGGAGAGCAGCTGAATGGTTCCTTTAATTAATTTCATTTTCCCAGATAAATATGAAATCCTAAAACTAATATTCCTATTCAGTGTGGAATCCCCCTGCCAATTTTAAACCCCAGTCATCACCTAAACTCATCACTGCATCTACCTTAACCCTCAACCTGCACCAGGTGTTTCCCAACCACTGGGCTGCAATTTTTTTTTCAAGTTGAAGCGATGTCTCATCTCATTATCTCTAGCCGCTTTATCCTGTTCTACAGGGTCGCAGGCAAGCTGGAGCCTATCCCAGCTGACTACGGGCGAAAGGCGGGGTACACCCTGGACAAGTCGCCAGGTCATCACAGGGCTGACACATAGACACAGACAACCATTCACACTCACATTCACACCTACGCTCAATTTAGAGTCACCAGTTAACCTAACCTGCATGTCTTTGGACTGTGGGGGAAACCGGAGCACCCGGAGGAAACCCACGTGGACACGGGGAGAACATGTAAACTCCGCACAGAAAGGCCCTCGCCAGCCACGGGGCTCGAACCCGGACCTTCTTGCTGTGAGGCAACAGCGCTAACCACTACACCACCGTGCCGCCCAAGTGATATGTCAAGACCAGTATTTTACAATATGCTTCACAGCATGCAATCTTGTAAGACAGTTTTTCTCAACCATTGATGGGCCACGAAGCGTCATCTAGTGGGCCGCAAATTTTTTTCAAGTTGAAGTTAATTTTTACTCGTAGTAGGGTACAATTGCTGGGTTGCATCCAACGTCACATCCGCCACATTAAGCTACGGTCACACTACAGCTCGCGATGCTTTGTGATGGGTTATCGGTGAAAATCACTGTCACGTTTGGTGATATACACGGGAGCTAAGAGTTGTGGTCACACAGTAGGTGAACACTTGACTGTCACGCCTTTGCGTGCTTGAGTCTGGCGCAGCTTGAGCTCACAGTGCACGTTGTGTGCACACTTGGGACCCAGTCATTATGAGAAACACCTGACGCTGATTTCACTGCAATCACCACACACAGATACGGAAGCTGTTTTCACAGAGGCCTTGCGAAGTATTATCATTATCACGGTCACGTTTGTTTCTAGCCATGTTTATAATACTCTGCTTTCTGTTTTGCTTTTGTTAAAAAAAAACCACTGAGAAGACGCTCTGGACACTTACAGTAATGGATCTATGGCTGAGGCCTACAGTTAACTTGCTAACTTTAGGACTGCAGTTGTTATGAACAGTTCCGCACTCAAGTTTCCATCAATGAACAGTTTATAACTTCAACAAAACAGACTTCACGTTAAAACTATAATGAATTTCTTGGTTACACAGTTACACTTTGTGACTCTATCGGACACAGTTATAGAAGCGAGTTATTTATAATCACACTATCCGTCATCACCCAGATGAGGATGGGTTCCCTTTTGAGTCTGGTTCCTCTCGAGGTTTCTTCCTCGTGTCGTCTGAGGGAGTTTTTCCTTGCCACCGTCACCACAGGCTTGCTCATTGGGGATAAACTAGGGGTAAAATTAGCTCATATGTTTAAAGTCTTTAATTCTCTGTAAAGCTGCTTCGTGACAATGTTTGTTGTTAAACGCACTACACAAATAAACTTGACTTAAATATCACGCCTGCTAATAAACACTCTTCCTGCACTTAGATCCGTCTACCATCTTGTAGTGTCCTGATCCCCAGATCCTTACCCCAGCCACATATACAAACTTGTTCTCCTCCATGCTCTTCCAGGTTTTCAGCTGTGTGTCCGTGTAGAACGATGTCTGCAGCACCAGGTAATCTGAGATGTCGGGGAACTCAACAGATGGATCATTTTCCAACTCGTAGGAAAAATCCTTCTTTGTTAGTGTGTTAGGATCTAATCCCATTGAGTGGTTTCTATATCCACTTCTTGGATTTAATAATTTGCTTGTTTGCTGGACATAAACATGGCAATAAGTTCTTGTGTTAATGAACCAGACTCCACTTTTGGATCATTAATCCCTTTTGACCGAGAATGCCCTGCACGCATGGTTTGGCTTCTGGCACAACCATACAGTTTTAAATACAATACCTACAATTTAAAAAAAAAAAGTTTGTTGCACTTTAGGCGGCACGGTGGTGTAGTGGTTAGCGCTGTCGCCTCACAGCAAGAAGGTCCGGGTTCGAGCCCCGGGGCCGGCGAGGGCCTTTCTGTGTGGAGTTTGCATGTTCTCCCTGTGTCCGCGTGGGTTTCCTCCAGGTGCTCCGGTTTCCCCCACAGTCCAAAGACATGCAGGTTAGGTTAACTGGTGACTCTAAATTGAGCGTAGGTGTGAATGTGAGTGTGAATAGTTGTCTGTGTCTATGTGTCAGCCCTGCGATGACCTGGCGACTTGTCCAGGGTGTACCCCGCCTTTCGCCCGTAGTCAGCTGGGATAGGCTCCAGCTTGCCTGCGACCCTGTAGAAGGATAAAGCGGCTAGAGATAATGAGATGAGATGAGATGTTGCACTTTATTGCATTTATTTAATTCCTGGGCTCCCATCTGTAACAGGGAGTGGTGTCACATCCCATTAATACACTTTACAGTAGATTATTAGATGCTTAGAATAGATGAGCCAAAATAATTGGGGATCTTTTTTAATGGGCCCCGACTCATTACAAGTATGAATAGGTGGGCCTTGAAGCAGAAAAGGTTGAGAACCCCTGACCTACACAGCGTTTTTGTTATATTTGTAAAATTATATTACTGATAGAATATCCAGCGACAAATAGTGTCATTCCTGAATGCTGTGTTATAACAAAGGCCACAACACACACAGTTGGATAAAGCAGTCAGTGTGTCGACTGACATACTATAAATGTATTGCACAACCTGGGATCACACACACACACACACACACACACACACACACACACCTGTGCCTGTCACAAACGGGCTTTTGTCTTATTATAGCAAAGGCCATATTCCCTCCCACACGCTTGGTCCTTCCTTTTGTCTCATTCATTACTTGTAATAACTCACTTTTCCACTTATATTTGAGAAGAGTACACGTGATGAGATGCTAAAGTGAGCAGAGGAAATCATGAGAAGGTCTATGAAGTCAAATCATGGACATTATTTGACAAATCTATCTAGGTGTTTGTTGGAGCAGCATTACTAGTTTGAACAAGGCAGAATCATTTTATTAATATGCCCAAGGATCTGATTTGCTCTATGCCTGTATTAGGTAGCTACATGGACCTGGTGAGATCTGGGTGGGGCAATGAAGCGGGCATGGTGTAATTAAGATGGGAGGGCAAATATGCCCCCTAATATAAAAGGCCCTCCCCCTTATCTTTTGCTGAGTTGGGGCTCCTTTTCCTTCACTCCCTTCCTCTCAACCTCTTTGTCAAAGTCTTTGGGCTCCATCCTTCTATCTGATCCCCTCCTGCTTTTCAAGAATCACCACACTCCTCATTTGACCACTTTGCTTTTATTTATTGAATCTAATTCTCATATTTTGAGCACTACTCACCAAGGCCAAGATGGAAGCCATCAAGAAGAAGATGATGATGCTGAAGCTGGATAAGGAGAATGCTCTGGACCAGGCAGAGCAGGCCGAGACCGACAGGAAAGGAGCCGAGGAAAGAAGCAAACAGGTGAGAGAGATAGAGAGAGAGGGGCTTGGTTAATAGCGTATCTAGCCTATTGTGCTTGAGATGTAGGCATCTTAAGATGGAAATGCGTTCTGAGGGAGGTGGAATTTCATGGCTATTACTGAATAATACATCTTCGAGCTCTTCTTGAACTTAAGTGTAAGTTCAGTATTATTTGGATACACGAATTAGACAAAATTAGCTACTTTAAGGCATTAAGCCATTGGTCTGCAAGTTAGCAATGCTGTAAATAACCTTATATAGTTCTAGCCCGCAAGTGTGACTTATCTAAAATACAGTGGAAACTAGCTTGTTTTTAAATTCAGAGTCATTACACACTGAGCATATCCATACAAGAGTGAAAGTGTGTGAACAGTCAGGGTGTGAAATCAAACTAAAATGCCTCACTGACAACATAAAACTAAACACAGAAAGGGGAGCTCGCTGCTCATGCGGGTGGAGTGTAACCCTAGACAAAGCGCTGAAAACCCAAGTTATCGGTTAGATGCCTGGAACGTGCTTGTGGAAGCCTGTAAAGGAAGCAGGTCACTCTGGATTGTGGGAGAGAGGAACTTCCCATGGCTGATATCTTTATGCACAAGTTGTTGAAATAGTGATACACTTCTTTCCACATAGTGCAGGGGTCAGAATAGGAGCTGGAAAAGACACGAACTTGTGTAGTGCCAACTTAGGAGGAGATGAGGAATGGAGGGGAGGGGTCTCACTGTGTCATATCAATGAGAACTATTCACACTTTTTTTTATTTTCCACTCTCTTTTCCCTCTCTCTCCTGCAGCATGAAGATGAGTTGATTCAGATGCAGAAGAAGCTGAAGGCGACCGAGGATGAGCTTGATAAGTATTCAGAGGCCCTGAAGGACGCCCAGGAGAAACTGGAGATAGCTGAGAAGAAGGCTGCTGATGTGAGTGACAACAGTCCACCAAGTACAAACAAAACACACCATGCCATCGTCCAGCAAGCCCAAACCCCAAATCCCCCCCCCCGTTCCTGTCATTTATTCTATCCCTTTATTCCTGCACAGTTGCCTCTGCCTTTCCACCTTTTTGTACTCTGACATCAACTAGATATCCCCCACCCACCATTATAATCTCTTGCCATGTCCATAGCTTTTTCAGACCGCCAAGTGCCACAGAGGTGACAGCAAGTCTTATTTAGTACCAGTGGATAGTTACAACTGCCAGACAACTGTGGTTTTAGCTCCATGCTTAGAAATCAGTGTGAATCAGAAGGCCTCCACCATCACATTGGGCCTTAGCTCAATGATTTTCAAAGGCAAGACATTGGTTTACATCTGAGAAACGAGTCTTAGTTTACCAAGAAGCATGTCACATCTTTATATCTCATCTCATCTCATCTCATTATCTGTAGCCGCTTTATCCTGTTCTACAGGGTCGCAGGCAAGCTGGAGCCTATCCCAGCTGACTACGGGCGAAAGGCGGGGTTCACCCTGGACAAGTCGCCAGGTCATCACAGGGCTGACGCATAGACACAGACAACCATTCACACTCACATTCACACCTACGGTCAATTTAGAGTCACCAGTTAACCTAACCTGCATGTCTTTGGACTGTGGGGGAAACCGGAGCACCCTGAGGAAACCCACGCGGACACGGGGAGAACATGTAAACTCCGCACAGAAAGGCCCTCGCTGGCCACGGGGCTCGAACCTGGACCTTCTTGCTGTGAGGCGACAGCGCTAACCACTACACCACCGTGCCGCCCGCTTTGAGTGGTATATCAGATATATTCCATTCAGCTAGCATGATAGTGAAGGAGTTGAAGATGGGTAGCTGAATGGAATATATCTGATAGACCACAAAAAAGCCAGCCAATATTATTATTATTATTATACATACATGCACATTCAATGAAGCAATTATAGATTTTACAAAAAGTTAAGAACAGGGCAGTAACTTAGCAATATCGAATGCTGATTCTGATCGAATGTAATTCAATGTTCAGTCAATCCAATGTACTGTACAAAGTCAAAGTTCTAACAATAAAAATGGTACAAGTCCAAAAAGCCTGAACAACAACCCAACTTATATACAAGCTATATACAGGTTGACAGTTCAAGTTCACAGTTACTTTTGGTCATTCATTGTTCCATTGCAATTGTTCAAAACAAAAGGGCTTTGCTGAATGAAGTCCACGAGTGACGTCCTCTTGTAAAAGTCTCCGTCACGTTTCCTCACCTCCAAGTAGAACTTTGACAATGTTTCCACTATTGCTCGCTTTTCCAGTTTTTCGATGACCGTTGGTATGTTTTTCTCTTGCAAATATACGTGAAGAATATCCAGTGAAGTTTGGTAGCCTTTCTGGTGCTCAGCGCGTCTTTCTCGATAAATCTTCGGCTTTTAATGAAGCAAACCTCGCGGCCATGTTTGTGAACAAACTGTCAGTCACTCGCTAGCGTGGAAGTTTTACATTTCCGACATGTCTCTTTTCTAGTTTTTCCATACATTTAATGCGGAAGATTAAATGCGTGAATATCCAGGGAAGTTTTGGTAGCCTTTTGGGTGTTCAGCACATCTCTCTCTTTAAATCTTCTGCTTTTAACAAAGCAAACCTCGTGGCCATGTTTGTGTACAAACTGTCACAGTCACTCGCTAGCACAGAAGTTTTACATCTCCGACGTCTCTTTTCCAGTTATTTGATGTCTGTTGGTCTGTTTTTCTCTCGTAAATATGCGTGAAGAATATATAATGAAGTGTTGGTAGCCTTTCAGGTGTTCAGTACATCTTAGTTTAAGCTGTGGTTGGTTGAAGAGAGCAACTGGACTTGCTTGACGATTCTTGAAAACGTTTCGCCTCTCATCCTAAAGGCATCCTCAGTTCTGTCTGACTACTAGGGAGTATCCAGTATTTATCCTCTCATGGATCATCATAGAATCCGAATCAGAATGCTGATGGCTGCATTGTAGGTGGCTGATAGATGTCATAGACACCCACCTCTGTTCAATGAGGGTTGTTCCAGGTTGACAAAAATGAACGAGCCTCTCTGGCTAAGATGTCTGCCAGTTTTCTGGAAGTCCTCTCATACTCCCACACCAGTGGAAGGGATCTCATCCCAAAGTGCATAGAAACCTATCTGTGAAGAAACTCAGTCGTCCAGGTACATAGTAATCTGTGGTTGGTTGAAGAGAGCAACTGGACTTGCTTGACGATTAGAATCGTCAAGTAAGTCCAGTTGCTCTCTTCAACCAACCACAGATTACTATGTACCTGGACGACTGAGTTTCTTCACAGATATCTTAGTTTAAGTTTATTTATTTAGTGCTTAAACCGAGCACTGAATTAACCTCGTCTTCTCACTCTCTCCCGGCCGACAAAGAAACGATTGTGCGCATGCACAGCAGAAGTTTTATCACTGGATCTTTGCATGAGCTCCGATATGTGATGTCATGTTGTCTTGACAACGTGCAATATTATAACAATACTGCACGCTCATTCTCCATTGGGGAGAGTGGCGTAATACACGGAGGATAAGCGATATGATAACAATATTGCATGCCATCAATAAACCCACTAGAAGGGAATAGAATCCATGTTTTTATTCCATGGAAAAAGTGGCCCGTATATATAATAATTAGTCAGATTTATCAAATCGCTTTTCACCAAGGACCAGTGTTTGCCTTTCAAGTGTAGTCTTAAATTTAAGGTCACCATTTAAATTTAACTTGCTAATCGAATGTACATTTGCTTTCCTTACAGTACTGTGTTAATGAACTCTTTCACGATGATCATGTTTTAAGTAGTGGTGTAGTGTTAAAATTAGTTACAGCAGTCACGTTAAATTGTCCCTGTCTTTCTTTTGTCCTTTTCTTTGTTCCCACCCTCATGATTAACTGTTCCGTCAAAGGTCTGGATATAGCAGGTCCACCTGTTGTCATAATATCTGGCCTTCAAGTTATGCATGGAGTGAATGCAAGGGGTTTTGAACTAGATGTGTGTGTGTTTATATGTGTTTTGTATGCAGTTTCTATGGAATTCTAACAGTTGCATTCACTCTAGGAGTGTTTGGGAAGAAAAATGATGACTACTGTATGTACTGTAAGAATGAAAATGAGTACATACTGTATTTATGAGCTGGAGGTCCTGCGGAACTGAGATATTTCCTCTTAATATCAGCTGTACACTGGCTTGCGTGAGGGAGAACTCATTGTTCTCATTCAGAGACAGCGACACACTGTTCAGGGTCAGCCGAGGAAGCTTTATGGCGTTCGCTGATCTAAAAAAATCAACTAGGACCAAAAGTTATGCTCCCACTGGAGTCGGCATGTGTGTTGCCACTACTACAGCCATCACTTCAATTCGATTCCCATTTAAAACTCAACCTTGAACCCAAGCCCTTATCCTCTGCCATTAGAAAATCAATAGTTTTAATAGTGGTATGCAACATAAGACAGTTTCCAAGAGCTATCAGGCACATAAAATGTTGCTTGTCGCCATGCACAAAGAAGCTGACAGACAGCTTGTGCCACATGTCCTGCTCACCCCCCATGAAGAAAGCTGGTTTAAATAGAGCTCTGAGTCACTGGCAGCCAGTATATACTGTATAGCCAGAATGTGAGAGGTGAAGGACGGCGTAATTCGAGTCACAGCTTATGCTTGGACAAACAGCTTCCCTAAATCCACAAAGATCAATCTATTTGTTCAGCTGGACATAAAGTAACTGACTCTCTGGCTTCAACTTGTTTTATATATATAAATTCCCCACTTGCCCCTCCTTCGGGCAGTCTTTTCCCCCCCTCAAGCTCAGGTCCTCTACCAGAGGCCTGGCAGTTTGAGGGTCCTGCACAGTATCTTAGCTGTTCCTAGGACTGTGCTTTTCTGGACAAAGATCTCAGATGTTGTTCCTGGGACCTGTTGGAGCAACTCTCCCAGTTTGAGGGTCACTGCACCGAGGGCTCCAATCACCACAGGGACCACTGTTGTCTTCATCTTCCACATCTTTTCTAGCTCTTCTTTCAGCCCTTGATACTTCTCAAGCTTCTCAAGTTCCTGTTGTTATTGTCACATGAATGTCACTTGGAGGATTGTTGTTTCTATAGATATTTCCTCTTTGTAACAGCCATGTGTGTGTGTACACACACACACATATATATATATATATATATATATACACACACACACACACACACATATACACACACACACACACACACACACACACATTATCTGTAGCCGCTTATTCTGTCCTACAGGGACAGCAAGCAAGCTGGAGCTTATCCCAGCTGACTATGGGCGAGAGGCGGGGTACACCCTGGACAAGTCGCCAGGTCATCACAGGGCTGACACATAGACACAGACAACCATTCACACTCACATTCACACCTACGGCCAATTTAGAGTCACCAGTTAACCTAACCTGCATGTCTTTGGGCTGTGGGGGAAACCGGAGCACCCGGAGGAAACCCACGCGGACACGGGGAGAGCATGCAAACTCCGCACAGAAAGGCCCTCGCCGGCCGCTGGGCTTGATCCCAGGACCTTCTTGCTGTAAGGCGACAGTGCTAACCATTACACCACCATGCCGCCCTATATTATATAAAAACAAAGACTTCTGATACAGTGCCGACAGATAAAGGTGATGAACAAAACAACAAGGAAAATTAGCTCTTTCAATCATTTATTCAACAAAAATATTAATAGATATACTTCTGTGGAAAAAGTACACACACCCTTGGCTTCTGTAGGCATTTTGCATAATTGTCCACCAGTCTCTGACATCAGCTTGCTAAAACTTTTTGACCACTCTTCCATGAAAAATTCCTTCAGTTGCAAGGCGTTTGAGGGTTTCCTTGCATGTCCTGCCCTTTTCAAATTTCCCCACAACATTTCAATGGGGTTCAAATAAAGGCTTTGACGAGGCCATTCCACAACCCTCCATTTCTAGCCATTCCTCACATTATCTTCAAGCACTCTTTGAATAGTTGAATCAATGAATGCAAGCTTCCCAAATCTCTGAGGCAGTGAAGCAACACCAAACCATAACATTTCCACCCCCATGCTTTTGAATAACAACACATCATGGAGCTCGCTTTGTGCACAGGGGCATTGTCATGCTGGAACAGGTTTGGGCCTCTTAGGCCCTGTCCACACGGCAACGGATTCAGGTGAATCTGATAAAATTGTTTATCGTTTTGGCCTGGCGTCCACACGGCACCGGCGTTTTGGGTGCCCCAAAACGAAATCTTTTGAGAACGGGTCCCAGAGTGGAAAAATATGGCAACGGCACCGTTGCGAAGTCGTCTGGATGAGTAGAACGGATTTGTTTACGATGATGTCACAACCACATGACTGTCAGTGCTTCACGCTGGGTAGAAGTGTAACGAACTCGATGCGAGTTGTCAACAAATCCTATAACTTGGTTCATGAAACGCGCTTACAAAATATTTTCACTGTGAATATTTATTGTGTAATGGTGCAAAGTGAGAGAGAGAGAGAGAGAGAGAGAGAGAGAGAGAATAACCCTTAGGGCAGAGTCTTTAGTCCAAACACTGCGGAAGCTAATGTGGCTAATGCTACAGAAGAAGGGGTTTATGCGCATGCGTGTACTTCTTCTTCTATTGTTCTGGTGTCTCCGATGGGACCGTCTTACAGCGCACCTAGAGGTGTGGCATGTGTATTGCATCATTTTCAGCAAGCGTTGCGTTGCCATATGGACCCGAAATTTAACTGATCCGTTGCCCATGTGGACGCGATATTGAAAAAAAAAAAATCTCGTTGCCATTGTCGTGTGGATGTAGCCTTAGTTCTAGTGAAGGGAAATTGGAATCCTACAGAATACAACAACATTACATACAAGTGTGTTCTTCCAACATTCTGGCAACACTTTGGGGAAGAACCACATATGGGTCAAATGTTCACAAACTTTTGGCCATATAGTGTATACAGAAAAAGATGTTCAAATCTTCTCAGATTTTCACAGCATCTCTTCACAGTCATGCACCTGTCTCTTCCTTTCCACATAGTAACCAGGTAATAAAGGTTTGTTTTTAAGGCACGCCAGGGTTTTGTTATTTCTTGTTACCCACATAACAATTAATTACATTAGTTGCACTTTGAAAGGCCATTGGAAAATGTGGTCAGACTCGAATTTGAATTGAACTTGAGTGCAGTGACAAAAGTGTACATTCTGAGTGGTGCACAGTTCTCCAGTGTCTTCCCAAAAACATGCTGCTAGGCGGACCGGCTCTGCTAAATTGCCCGTAAAGTGTGAACGAGTGTGTGAATGTGTGCGTGGTGTCCTATTATGGACTTGCATCTCGGATCAACAATTCTTAACACCTGCTGTCTAGCGGGTAAAAAAACTGACTAGAGCATAAAATGTAGCTTCGGACAGGACTGCCATTTTGGGCAAATCAAAACTAGCCATAAACTCTGGCCTTGATTTCAATCACCATCTACTGGTGTGGTTGTAGTAATGCACATCATCGCAATTTATCATGAAGTAGAATTATAGAGAATGCTTCCTTAAAGTTCTGATAGAATGACCATCTCATCTCATTATCTCTAGCCGCTTTATCCTGTTCTACAGGGTCGCAGGCAAGCTGGAGCCTATCCCAGCTGACTACGGGCGAAAGGCAGGGTACACCCTGGACAAGTCACCAGGTCATCACAGGGCTGACACTAGACACAGACAACCATTCACACTCATGGTCAATTTAGAGTCACCAGTTAACCTAACCTGCATGTCTTTGGATTGTGGGGGAAACCGGAGCACCTGGAGGAAACCCACTCGGACAACATGCAAACTCCGCACAGAAAGGCCCTCGCCAGCCACGGGGCTTGAACCCGGACCTTCTTGCTGTGAGGCGACAGCGCTAACCACTACACCAGCATGCCACCCATAGAATGACCAGTACAACAAAATCCAATTAACACACTACGTACAATGGGTAACTAAATCACTCTCAATGAGAATGATGGCAATAATATACTAAATAACAGCGCAATCCTCATCGTTGTTGGCTGGCCATTGCTAGCAATGATGACTGCTTCATTAGGATGCGCAGAAATGCAGATGGGCCGTGAGGCCCGCACCAGAGTGACAGAGTCACCTGCAGCGGCGACACCAATGGCCTGGCCAAGCCACCATGAAAATGTCTGGCCTCGTGAGCGCTCACATACTATTCTCCTCTCCTAACGAAGCACCTTGCACAGTAAGGTAAGACAAATGATGTCATTTCCCCATCGTGTTGTCTCTCTGGACCTCCAGACCTGATGCCAAGTGGTGCACAAAAGTGCCACAGACCTGACCGGTATAGAAGTTGCCCTGCAGTGACAACTGACTTGCCAGGTGATGCCATCCGTTGGCCATTTGAGTGGCTCTTCTGCATGCCATCTGACAGTGCGCCATTGACCCTGTTGCGTTCATCTGCCACGTTGCATCGAAAAGTGCCCTGCTGCCAGCGCCTTATTGGTGATGTACTATTTAACCCATAGCTGGAACCCTGGCAGGTGCTACCACTCTGGGTCAGAGCAGACCTGGGAGCAAGGGGTAACTCCACTTTCCCCAATACTCAAGTCCTCCTGGACCTGAGACTCACCATCAATTGCAGTTTAAAGTCATACGCAGGACTAAAATAACAGCACAATGGATATAAACTAAAGACATACAGCAAGGAGTGCGTGTGTTTATGCATGTACTCCCTGGATTGGACTGGTGTCCCTTCCAAGGTGTATTTATGCCTTGTACCCAGAATTTCCATGATAGGATCTGGATTAACCCTGACTATGACCAGGATAAAGCCATTACTAAAGATGAAAAAATGAGTCAAAAGACATATAGCATTATTCCACCAGCAGCACAGAGGAGGTTTGCGATTAAGTGAGTGGCTGTATTCAGATTACAGCTCAACACGAAGGAATAAAACAGCACATTAACTGTCAGATGTGACCTTTCTCTTTCTTTATTATTAACATAAAAGATAACAGTGAAAACTGTACACTTGGGTAAGTAAAATCTGGCCATGAACTCTGTCTCCATCTGCTGTTGTGGTTATAGTAGTGCAACCTTCTACAGGATCACACAATGACAACTGGAAAACATTGATAGGGAACAGGAAGGAGCAACAGGATATGATAACTATGTCAAGGCCTAACATTTTCCACTACCACAACTTCAGGGTTGCTTTTTTTATTGTATCTCATTTAAAGTGGCACAGCCTGTTGTTAGAGGTGGCACGGTGGTGCAGTGGAAAACATCGGCTCATGCCAGTAGATGGACTGGCGAACATAAATTGCCCTTATATGTTAATGAGTGTGTGATTGTGTGTGCGCAATAAACTGGCATCCCAACCGGGCTGAATTCTTCTGTCATACACCTAGTGTTACTTGGACTGACGCTGGATTCACTGCAGCCCTGGCCAGGATAAAACAGCTATTAAAGATGAATGAATGAATGTGCTGTTATTCCAGTCTGCATGAAAATCAGATATTATTATACATCCGGGCCACTTTTTCCATGGAATAAAAACACGTGTTCTATTCCCTTCTAGTGGGTTTATCGATGGCATGCAATATTGTTATCATACCTCTGTATATTACGCCACTCTCCCCAATGGAGAATGAGCGTCCAGTATAGTTATAAATATTGCACGTTATCAAGACAACACGACACCACATGTCAGAACTCATGCAAAGATCCAATGACAAAACTTTTTTGGTGTGCATGTGCACAATCATTTCTTTGTCAGCAGGGTAAGAGAGAAGACGAGGCGAATCCAGTGCTAGATTTAAGCACTAAATAAATAAACTGGAAATTAAAGACATGCTGAACACCCGAAAGGCTACCAAAACTTCATTATATATTTTTCACGTATATTTAGAAGAGAAAAACAGACCAATGGACATCGAAAAACTGGAAAAGAGACACGTCGGAGATGTAAAACTTCCATGCTAGCGAGTGACTGGTTGTAAACAAGCATGACTGCGAGGTTTGCTTGGTTAAAAGCAGAAGATTTTGAGAGAATTTTAGCTGCCAGGTGGTTCTGTTGTGTGTAGTTGTCGATGTTGATTTTAAAAGTAAATAAGTACATTACACAGGGAAAATAATAATAATAATAATGGGGCGGCACGGTGGTGTAGTGGTTAGCGCTGTCACCTCACAGCAAGAAGGCCCGGGTTCGAGCCCCGTGGCCGGCGAGGGCCTTTCTGTGTGGAGTTTGCATGTTCTCCCCGTGTCCGCGTGGATTTCCTCCGGGTGCTCCGGTTTCCCCCACAGTCCAAAGACATGCAGGTTAGGTTAACTGGTGACTCTAAATTGACCATAGGTGTGAATGTGAGTGTGAATGGTTGTCTGTGTCTATGTGTCAGCCCTGTGATGACCTGGCGACTTGTCCAGGGTGTACCCCGCCTTTCGCCCGTAGTCAGCTGGGATAGGCTCCAGCTTGCCTGCGACCCTGTAGAACAGGATAAAGCGGCTAGAGATAATGAGATGAGATGAGATAATAATAATATTTGGCTTGACTGCACTAGCATTAGCCTGCGCTAGCACTACACCGGCTAGAAGGTAACTGGACTGCTGTGCTAACAGCATCGAGTTGCGGGTAAGCTCGCATTGGCCTTCGCCAACGCTGCTGCTGAATATTCCTTTCAGCTTCTCGTCTTTGACTCATTCAGCATCATGCTAGCTGAATGGAATATATCTGATATAGCACTCAAAGCCAGCCAATATTATTTAATTATTCTAACTACAGGTCACTGGATATGAGCGATCACATGCTCCAATTGGCTACTTTACTACTAGGCTGTGAGCTCATATACTGTGAGTAGAGAGAAATAAATTGGCGGATGGAACATGTTGATGAACCAACCGAGGACAAAATAAAAACGACTTGAAAACAAAACCCCCCAAAATTTAAAAAATTACCAAAAAAAACCATAATATGGAATAATATTTGATGGTAAGAATGCATCTTTTTTATTTTTGAAGACTTATTATTATTATTATTATTATTATTATTATTATCGCGTTTTTCACAAATTGCTCCTGTCATTTCACCAGTTTGTTAACCGGAAATGGTTTTGTCGGACGTTTTGTATAAAGTTTTTATTTATCGACTTGGCAAAAAATAAAAATGCTTCGTTTCTCAAAATCCAGTGAATGTGGAGAGAATAAAACAGTTATTCCACTCAATCTCGTCGTACATCGCTTATAGACAACTCGGTGCTACGCGCCTCATTGGGTATCAGCTCATGTACGACTCGATTTCGTGGAATAACTGTTAATGATTCTCACCTCTTACTGCTACGCAGTACAATCACAGAACCCATCGTTCTTGATCTTGTTGTTTTCCGCTGTGTCTAGGAGTCTGTATGAAAAACTCAGGCCATCTTGTGTTGCTGTGCGATGCCTGCTCGCATTGGGAAGTTTTAACCCCAGGGTTTGGAAGCGTTCTCATCCTATATGGTACTGTGTCTAATGTGAGGCATAATGTAGAGCAGACTTCAAAACTGTTGGGAAAGATGGACCTTCGTTATAAATGTATTTAAGATTTAATATGTTCAGAATTTCTGGTCCAGGGGTTTATATATGTAAAAGAAGAAGAAGAACTAAATCCAGAGAAGGAAGGCAACATAATAGAATGACTAATGGGTTTCACATAAAACATTTTTTCCCATACTTCCTATCATCATTGATGTGCTTTTTATAGCCACCAGAAATTAAACTGTGACCCAGTTAGTCTACAAAAAAAAGTACAGAAAAAGAAGAAGAACTTTATTCATCACACGTACACTTGTGAAATCCTCTCTGTATTTAACCCATCTGAAGCAGTGAACACACACACATACCCAGAGCAGTGGGCAGCCATGCTAACAGCGCCCAGGGAGCAGTTGGGGGTTAGGTGCCTCGCTCAAGGGCACCTCAGCCTAAGGCCGTCCCAGGTTAACCTAACTGCATGTCTTTGGATTGTGGGGGAAACCGGAGCACCCAGAGGAAACCCACACAGACACGGGGAGAACATGCAAACTCCATACACGTCGGCTACTGGACTCAAACCTAGAACCTTCTTGTTGTAAGGCAACAGTGCTAACCACTACACCACCGTGCCACCCCCACAGAAATAACCAAATTGGGGTGGGTTTCCCAAAAGCCTCTTAATGCTAAGAGCATCTTAACTAGGAGAGAGAGCATTCACTATGCTGCTCGCTCTACCATTTAAAGGAGAACTAAAGGCAAATTTTTTATTATCAAAAATTCTATTTTTCATTTTATTAAATATAGGAATGCATTTTTGATCGCTATTTTGTCGCTGCTATAGCAAGTTATGAGTGTTTGACATATGCTCTGTAATATATCAGTCCATATGTCAAAGCAACGGCCGTAAACGAGATTCGTTGAAACCTGTGCGAGACATCGTAGGACGGAAGTAAAACGTACAGCGGAAATCAAAGTGACCGACATCTGCCGATGTTGTCAAAAGACAGGCGCGCCCTCTTTCGAATGCTGATGTCATGAAGCCGGAAGTTGTGTTTGTTTTGATAGCAATCAGGAAAGTTTCGACATTTAAACTCGTTTTCGTGCAATATTTCGTTTGGAAAAGAGTTTTCAAAATGACGGCACTGACACCTGGCTGACACTTCACGTTTCGAAGTCTCACACAAGTCGTGCAGATAAGCGACGCCTGCCGTGGACCAAACGAACTAAATTCAACACGGCTACAAACCGAATAGGCCGATAAGTCTCATCTCATTATCTCTAGCTGCTTTATCCTGTTCTACAGGGTCGCAGGCAAGCTGGAGCCTATCCCAGCTGACTACAGGCGAAAGGCGGGGTACACCCTGGACAAGTCGCCAGGTCATCACAGGGCTGACACATAGACACAGACAACCATTCACACTCACATTCACACCTACGGTCAGTTTAGAGTCACCAGTTAACCTAACCTGCATGTCTTTGGACTGTGGGGGAAACCGGAGCACCCGGAGGAAACCCACGCAGACACGGGGAGAACATGCAAACTCCACACAGAAAGGCCCTCGCCGGCCACGGGGCTCGAACCCGGACCTTCTTGCTGTGAGGCGACAGCGCTAACCACTACACCACCGTGCCGCCCCAGGCCGATAAGTCTCATCTCATCTCATCTCATTATCTCTAGCCGCTTTATCCTTCTACAGGGTCGCAGGCAAGCTGGAGCTTATCCCAGCTGACTACGGGCGAAAGGCGGGGTACACCCTGGACAAGTCGCCAGGTCATCACAGGGCTGACACATAGACACAGACAACCATTCACACTCACATTCACACCTACGCTCAATTTAGAGTCACCAGTTAACCTAACCTGCATGTCTTTGGACTGTGGGGGAAACCGGAGCACCCGGAGGAAACCCACGCAGACACGGGGAGAACATGCAAACTCCACACAGAAAGGCCCTCGCCGGCCACGGGGCTCGAACCCGGACCTTCTTGCTGTGAGGCGACAGCGCTAACCACTACACCACCGTGCCACCCCAGGCCGATAAGTATAATATTTAATTGCAATTAGTTGCCAATACGAGTCACGATATACTGTAAGGTTACTAAAACCGAAAACGTAATTGAAAAACACGTTAATTAAGAAATAAAGCAAGTTTAAAAATGACTTCAGTTCTCCTTTAACGATGATCTTTGTACTGCGATGCTTTTGGGAAGCTCAGGCCAGAGCAGCATTTCTAAGCCAAATCCTATACATACCAATTAGTACTGACTTACACGGTTATGGAATAAAGTTATATGAAAGCATAAAGTGTCTTATAACCTGAAATATTGTACACTGGTGTAGAAGGTGTCGTATCCAGGACAAGTAGATTTTTTTTTAAATTATAGTTATCCAACAGGGGCGGCACGGTGGTGTAGTGGTTAGCGCCGTCGCCTCACAGCAAGAAGGTCCGGGTTCGAGCCCTGTGGCCGGCGAGGGCCTTTCTGTGCGGAGTTTGCATGTTCTCCCCGTGTCCGCGTGGGTTTCCTCCGGGTGCTCCGGTTTCCCCCACAGTCCAAAGACATGCAGGTTAGGTTAACTGGTGACTCTAAATTGACCGTAGGTGTGAGTGTGAATGGTTGTCTGTGTCTATGTGTCAGCCCTGTGATGACCTGGCGACTTGTCCAGGGTGTACCCCGCCTTTCACCTGTAGTCAGCTGGGATAGGCTCCAGCTCGCCTGCGACCCTGTAGAACAGGATAAAGCGGCTAGAGATAATGAGATGAGATGAGTTATCCAGCAGGAAAGTAAGTCCAATAAGGGGGGGGGGACAACCCACACTACTTCTTTTAGCAAACAAAAGGTTTCATTTGGGCGGCACGGTGGTGTAGTGGTTAGCGCTGTCGCCTCACAGCAAGAAGGTCCTGGGTTCGAGCCCCGGGGCCGGCGAGGGCCTTTCTGTGCGGAGTTTGCATGTTCTCCCCGTGTCCGCGTGGGTTTCCTCCGGGTGCTCCGGTTTCCCCCACAGTCCAAAGACATGCAGGTTAGGTTAACTGGTGACTCTAAATTGACCGTAGGTGTGAGTGTGAATGGTTGTCTGTGTCTATGTGTCAGCCCTGTGATGACCTGGCGACTTGTCCAGGGTGTACCCCGCCTTTCGCCTGTAGTCAGCTGGGATAGGCTCCAGCTTGCCTGCGACCCTGTAGAAGGATAAAGCGGCTAGAGATAATGAGATGAGATGAGAAGGTTTCATTTGGTTTGTAGCTATACTGGGAGGCCAAAAGTTTGTGGACACCTGAGCATCACATTCATGTACTTTTTTTTTAACATGCCATTCAGGATTTCGTCCTCCTTAGCTGTTATAATAACCTCGAGTCTTCTGGGAAGGCTTTCCACTAGATTTTGGGGCATGGCTGTAGGGATTCAGCTACAAGAGCATTCATGAGTTCAGGCACTGATGTTGGGTGAGGAGGCCTGGGTTTCGATTCATCCAAAAGGTGTTTGGTTGCAGTTGAGTTCAGGACTCTGTACAGGACACTCGAGTTCTTCCACTCCGACCTTAACACACCACGTCTTCATGGAGCTCGCTTTGTGCACAGGGGTATTGTCATGCTGGAACAGGTTTGGGTTTGACCCTTTAGTTCCAGTGAAGAGGAATTTTAATGCTACAGCATACAAAAACAGTCTATCCAAGTGTGTGATTCCAACAGGTTGGGGAAGGAACACATATGGGTGTGATGGTCTAAGTACTTTTGGCTGTATACTGTGCACTGCTGACAGACAATCGTGAATCATCATTTTTATTTTTCCTTTCTTAAGTTATGAACAAGCACAGCTTTTGTAATTCTACATCAAGTTTACGCACATGGGTCAGAACCGACCCGCATGCATTTACTACAGCGTTTGGTGGGAACTGTGAATTGTGCTTGTGTCAGACATTTCACAGCTCAGCACAGCGCCCTTTGCCCATCTAATACAACCCCGATTCCAAAAAAGTTGGGACAAAGTACAAATTGTAAATAAAAATGGAATGGAATAATTTACAAATCTCAAAAACTGATATTGTATTCACAATAGAACATAGACAACATATCAAATGTCGAAAGTGAGACATTTTGAAATTTCATGCCAAATATGGGCTCATTTGAAATTTCATGACAGCAACACATCTCAAAAAAGTTGGGACAGGGGCAATAAGAGGCTGGAAAAGTTAAAGGTACAAAAAAGGAACCAAATTGCAACTCATTAGGTCAATTGGCAATAGGTCATTAACATGACTGGGTATAAAAAGAGCATCTTGGAGTGGCAGCAGCTCTCAGAAGTAAAGATGGGAAGAGGATCACCAATCCCCCTAATTCTGCGCCGACAAATAGTGGAGCAATATCAGAAAGGAGTTCGACAGTGTAAAATTGCAAAGAGTTTGAACATATCATCTACAGTGCATAATATCATCAAAAGATTCAGAGAATCTGTAAGAATCTCTGTGCGTAAGGGTCAAGGCCGGAAAACCATACTGGGTGCCCGTGATCTTCGGGCCCTTAGACGGCACTGCATCACATACAGGCATGCTTCTGTATTGGAAATCACAAAATGGGCTCAGGAATATTTCCAGAGAACATTATCTGTGAACACAATTCACCGTGCCATCCGCCGTTGCCAGCTAAAACTCTGTAGTTCAAAGAAGAAGCCATATCTAAACATGATCCAGAAGCGCAGACGTCTTCTCTGGGCCAAGGCTCATTTAAAATGGACTGTGGCAAAGTGGAAAACTGTTCTGTGGTCAGACGAATCAAAATTTGAAGTTCTTTATGGAAATCAGGGACGCCGTGTCATTCGGACTAAAGAGGAGAAGGACGACCCAAGTTGTTATCAGCGCTCAGTTCAGAAGCCTGCATCTCTGATGGTATGGGGTTGCATTAGTGCGTGGGGCATGGGCAGCTTACACATCTGGAAAGACACCATCAATGCTGAAAGGTATATCCAGGTTCTAGAGCAACATATGCTCCCATCCAGACGACGTCTCTTTCAGGGAAGACCTTGCATTTTCCAACATGACAATGCCAAACCACATACTGCATCAATTACAGCATCATGGCTGCGTAGAAGAAGGGTCCGGGTACTGAACTGGCCAGCCTGCAGTCCAGATCTTTCACCCATAGAAAACATTTGGCGCATCATAAAACAGAAGATACGACAGAAAAGACCTAAGACAGTTGAGCAACTAGAATCCTACATTAGCCAAGAATGGGTTAACATTCCTATCCCTAAACTTGAGCAACTTGTCTCCAGTCCCCAGATGTTTACAGACTGTTGTAAAGAGAAAAGGGGATGTCTCACAGTGGGAAACATGGCCTTGTCCCAACTTTTTTGAGATGTGTTCTTGTCATGAAATTTAAAATCACCTAATTTTTCTCTTTAAATGATACATTTTCTCAGTTTAAACATTTGATATGTCATCTATGTTCTATTCTGAATAAAATATGGAATTTTTAAACTTCCACATCATTGCATTCCATTTTTATTTACAATTTGTACTTTGTCCCAACTTTTTTGGAATCGGGGTTGTACATGTAAGTAATGTTTTTCAATTGTTCTAACATTACCTTAGAAAAAAATGGATTATGTTTAGGTTCCCTTGAGAGTGAGTAGATTACTTGTCAGAAAGTTACAAGCAATTACTATTAGCTACCGAGCTGTTGACATATTCTACTTTAGTTAGCTAATTTTATTGTAGTTGGCTTAGCTAACTACATAGTTAATAAATAAATAACTGGCCCCATTCACTGCTAAAGTAATTACTTGAAACAAATTATTATTATAGTATTAAGACATTTAATTTTAAATCACACTTGGATGACCCGTGTGTAGTAACATAAAAAGTATTTTTGTTCATAAAGTAGGAAAGAAAAAATTAAATTAATGATTTGTGGTAATTAAAAACAAGATATTTAAAGAATACTTGGACTATTCAATCATAAAATAAATTGATTTCAAAAGATAGAGCAAAGAAAAACTCAGTCAGCATGAAATAACCTGGAAAATGAATGCGGGTCATTTTTGACCCATGTTGTGCATTAGAAGGGGTGTGCATATGTTTTGCATCAAAGGGTTAAACCCACACGTATTGAGCAACAAAATTAACACAACTGATTTTATAGGTATACTTAAATATCTAATCATTCCGGAATCATTGTTTCCTCCATGGTAACTGGGTACTCCTATCCTAAGAATGTGGATTAAGCAAGAAGGATATTGCAGGAGTGACACATAGAGTAGTGAGGATGAGTCTTCAAGCATTACAAGACTAATTGCAGGTGGTAACTAGCCTACCTGTGAGGGTGTCAGTCTGTTTCAGCATCCTGTTTCATTTTGCAAGAAAGAACGAAAGGCAGAGTGGCGCAATGTTCAGGTGTAGTGTTCTTACTGCTGAGGACACTGTGTCGACTTTGTTGGAGGAGGTTATATGTTTTCGCCTCGGTTTGTTTGTCAGTGCCAAACGTAACTCAAAAATGTCGTGAACAGAATTTGATGAAATTTTAAGGAAAGCTGGGCCATGGAAGATTAGATTAGATTAGATTAGATTAGATTAGATTAGATTAGATTTTGATGCAAATCAGGATGTGTGTGGATCCAGGATCCATATTAAAGCTAGACTGCCTTTCAGAGTTTTCAGATGTACAGTAGGTCATAAAAAGAATTTTCCCCGACACCTAATTATTTTTGTTTCGTGGACTGAAAGCTACTGAATTCGAATCAGAGACTTCCAATTTTATTAGTTTAAAAAAACAAAAACAATTAATGAATTTAAGGCCATGGGGCCCTAAATTCTCCGCTATTTTTTCCTGCTTCACCATGACCCAATACAAGATACTACATCGCACATGACGTGTTGGGCTTTCCCCGTTTGCGCAGGGCATTGTGGGATACAAATTTGAAACATGGAGGATGTGAGTGGGCGAATGAAACGTGAAATACCGACTACAGTAACGGAAAGAAAGCGAGAAGAAAAAACGTTATGTTATATACGAAGGAAAGGAAACGCAGGACCAAACTAATAAATACTGGCAGTCAGCGAGCACCTCGGTGTGATCAGCTGTTCGTTTAGCGACAGAATGATGGAACCGTCAGTGCACGCTCAAAGTAAACCAGCGCATGCGCACTCACTCTCTCTCTCTCGCACATACACGGACTTCCCTTCCTGTCTGCTTGACTGTGCAAAGTGAGTGATTTCATGCACATTATTTGCTTTAATCCTTTCAAATTAAATAACTTCCCAGCAACAGAATGGCCTGATATTTTGTGAGATATTACAGAAATAAACATTCATCACAATGACCAAATTTCAGAACGAGCTAAATTTCATCGATTTTATGAAATCGAAAGCTTTAATGACATAGAGCCGGGATTTTTTTTAAACTGCTGTTCACAATGTAAGTCAGAAAGTAGTGAACGGAATTTGATGAAATTTTGAGGAAAGCCGAGCCATGGGCCAAGGAACAATTGATTAGATTTTGATGCAAATCGAGATGTGTATGTGTATGTGGATCCAGGCCATCCTAATTAAGGCCCCCATCACATCTCATCTCATCTCATTATCTGTAGCCGCTTTATCCTGTTCTACAGGGTCGCAGGCAAGCTGGAGCCTATCCCAGCTGACTACGGGCGAAAGGCGGGGTACACCCTGGATAAGTCGCCAGGTCATCACAGGGCTGACACATAGACACAGACAACCATTCACACTCACACCTACGGTCAATTTAGAGTCACCAGTTAACCTAACCATTCACACTCACATTCACACCTACGGTCAATTTAGAGTCACCAGTTAACCTAACCTGCATGTCTTTGGACTGTGGGGGAAACCGGAGCACCCGGAGGAAACCCACACGGACACGGGGAGAACATGCAAACTCCGCACAGAAAGGCCCTCGCCGGCCACGGGGCTCGAACCCGGACCTTCTTGCTGTGAGGCGACAGCGCTAACCACTACACCACCGTGCTGCCCCGCCCCTGTCACCCTTATTTGGAATTAGCAGGAATCGTGCAGAACCAGCTGGAATGAAAATTTTTTCAAAATTCGTGCCACATTCAGGTGGGAATTTCAAACTGACCAACAGCTTTGTAAGAATGCCTCGCCTCAAACGATTATTGCACATTCTGGGTGTATTAGCTTTGAATGCAGTTCAAATGTAGTTGGAACACAGTATGGATACTGAGAATGCTGTTAGAATGCAGTAAGAATATTAAGAATGCACTTCGAATGCCATACAAGTGCGGTTCAATTGCTGCCCGAATACCACCCGAAGTCTGGTCGGAAGGTGCCTCGAATGCTGTACGAATTCACCTCAGGTCAGAACGCTCCTGGAATAGCCGCCGAATATGTTTCGAACGTCTAAGAATTCAAAGAGAATGCAGCTCGAATACTTAGAATGCACTTCGAATATCACTTTTGAATATCTCAAAAACTGATATTGTATTCACAATAGAACATAGACAACATATCAAATGTCGAAAGTGAGACATTTTGAAATTTCATGCCAAATATTGGCTCATTTGAAATTTCATGACAGCAACACATCTCAAAAAAGTTGGGACAGGAGCAATAAGAGGCTGGAAAAGTTAAAGGTACAAAAAAGGAACAGCTGGAGGACCAAATTGCAACTCATTAGGTCAATTGGCAATAGGTCATTAACATGACTGGGTATAAAAAGAGCATCTTGGAGTGGCAGTGGCTCTCAGAAGTAAAGATGGGAAGAGGATCACCAATCCCCCTAATTCTGCGCCGACAAATAGTGGAGCAATATCAGAAAGGAGTTCGACAGTGTAAAATTGCAAAGAGTTTGAACATATCATCATCTACAGTGCATAATATCATCAAAAGATTCAGAGAATCTGGAAGAATCTCTGTGCGTAAGGGTCAAGGCCGGAAAACCATATTGGGTGCCCGTGATCTTCGGGCCCTTAGACGGCACTGCATCACATACAGGCATGCTTCTGTATTGGAAATCACAAAATGGGCTCAGGAATATTTCCAGAGAACATTATCTGTGAACACAATTCACTGTGCCATCCGCCGTTGCCAGCTAAAACTCTATAGTTCAAAGAAGAAGCCGTATCTAAACATGATCCAGAAGCGCAGACGTCTTCTCTGGGCCAAGGCTCATTTAAAATGGACTGTGGCAAAGTGGAAAACTGTTCTGTGGTCAGACGAATCAAAATTTGAAGTTCTTTATGGAAATCAGGGACGCCGTGTCATTCGGACTAAAGAGGAGAAGGACGACTCAAGTTGTTATCAGCGCTCAGTTCAGAAGCCTGCATCTCTGATGGTATGGGATTGCATTAGTGCGTGTGGCATGGGCAGCTTACACATCTGGAAAGACACCATCAATTTTGAAAGGTATATCCAGGTTCTAGAGCAACATATGCTCCCATCCAGATGGCATCTCTTTCAGGGAAGACCTTGCATTTTCCAACATGACAATGCCAAACCACATACTGCATCAATTACAGCATCATGGCTGTGTAGAAGAAGGGTCCGGGTACTGAACTGGCCAGCCTGCAGTCCAGATCTTTCACCCATAGAAAACATTTGGCGCATCATAAAATGGAAGATACGACAAAAAAGACCTAAGACAGTTGAGCAACTAGAATCCTACATTAGACAAGAATGGGTTAACATTCCTATCCCTAAACTTGAGCAACTTGTCTCCTCAGTCCCCAGACGTTTACAGACTGTTGTAAAGAGAAAAGGGGATGTCTCACAGTGGGAAACATGGCCTTGTCCCAACTTTTTTGAGATGTGTTGTTGTCATGAAATTTAAAATCACCTAATTTTTCTCTTTAAATGATACATTTTCTCAGTTTAAACATTTGATATGTCGTCTATGTTCTATTCTGAATAAAATATGGAATTTTGAAACTTCCACATCATTGCATTCCGTTTTTATTTACAATTTGTACTTTGTCCCAACTTTTTTGGAATCAGGGTTGTACTTTCATATAAAAAAACAAAACAAATTGGTCCAGAATATGTACTTTAAAGATGGATGGTAAAAGAGAGCAACTGGACTTGCTTGAAGATTCTTGAAGACGTTTCACCTCTCATCTGAAAGGCTTCTTCAGTTCTGTCTGACTAATAGGGAGTATCAGGTATTTATCCTCTCACGGATGAAAAGCAATCCTAAGGTGTCACTGAGTCATCCTGCTGGTGTGGGTCACTGGGGGCTGGGTGTGAATGGTCTAGAGAGTCGTTGGGGTGATCAATGGATTTTTGGTTCTCACTGTCCTCCTGTGAGTCACTGAAAACAGCTGGGTTTTGGTGTGCATTCAGTTGTCTGGGAAGTGTGCCAAGGACTGCATTGTAGGTGGCTGATAAATGATGTCTACCACCACCTCTGTTCAGTGATGGCCATTCCAGCTCCTCGCTCATACCAACGATCCTCTCTGGCTAAAATGCGTACGTTGCAATCCTGAAATGAGTGTCCTTTGTTGTTAAAGGACCCATGGCATGGTGGTTTGTTGATGCTTTAAACGGGCTCGTGGAGGTTTCCGGATGTTATATCCGCAGCCTTTCTCGAAATGAACCCTCGGCACGTAGATATAGCCTCCTGGGAGAAAGCCCCATTTCAGCCCTTTTCCCAGTGCGTCGTTTTGCTAATGAGAAGCATGGAGGCGGGGAAGGGTAGAGGGTGGGGGCGGGCCATGGGGGGAGGGGGAGGGGCTTGACCAAGCTGCAGGCATGCTACCTGTGTGTGAACAGTAGCAATAGCAGGTCAAGCAACAGTCCAAGCTTTCGCTTTTGACCCCTCAGACTCCTTTCGTAAACTCAACGTGACACAGAGAACAGAGAGTGAGAGTGTTCGGAGTGGTAGTTTACGAACGTATAATACCCTAGGCTTGAACACGCACTCCATAACCAAAGAGGATAGAAGCAGCAACTACAGCAACATATCGCTTATCCAACAAAAGACATGCATTGCGGAGCAATAGTCAAACATAAGCTCATAAGTTACAGTCAATTTCCAGACTAAACTCAGTTTAACAGAGCATGCTGCATGCTTTTTGGTTTTGTAGCGCAGAGTACCTGGCTAACTGCAGGAAGCGGTTAGCTGCACAGCTAATGTAGCCATTGCAAGGCTAACGCACCGATTTTAAAACACGGCAAAATGACTTAACAGTTATACACTTACTTGTTCTGTGTTTATTGCTGATGCGGCAGGGATGCTTGGTACGGACCCAGGCTTCAGTGACAGTTGATGTGCAAAACCTGCCCTGTACTGTCCCAAGTTGTGGAAACATTCATCAGGAAAATGCTTCCGACAAAATACACCGTCTTAGGTAGACTCGACGGCGTATTATTGGAGTAAATAAAATTAAGCCACTGCGTCTTCAGGGGCTCTCCCGTCGGCAGTAAAAACAGACTCCTTTCTGTGTTGTCACATCCATGTACAGCGCAATTTCCATGTTTCGCTCGCTTAGGTGGTGCCATGTTGTTGTGTCCTCTATGGTCTCCTCACTACAAAATTGAAGTGACGTATCTATGGTGGCAACTTTTGAGCTGGGCGGGCAATCCATACAGTGGGTGAGAATCCAGAGGGGGGGCGTGGGGATCATCTCCCTTGCTGACGTAGTAAAGGGAAGAGCCTATCAACGCGCCATTTTGATGCGCCATTCTCAAATGTTGACAAAGGATGAGCATAGTTTGGTTTACACATTATGACATTTCTAGCCACTGGGGTGACTTAAGAAGGTCAGAGGAACTCATTTTAACGTTAAAAAACCTCAGAAAGTGAAAATTTCATGCCATGGGACCTTTAAGATGAAGATAGACAGCAGAGTCCTGGCCTGACGGTTGAATACAGGCGTAGGCTGGTGGGGATAATGTTGGATTGTCGGCACCTTAGGTTGAAACGCAGGTGGTTTCTGTAGTCTGCCGGTTTTCTGGAAGTCCTCTCATTTTGGGTGGCACGGTGGCTAGCACGGTTGCCTCACAGCAAGAATGTTCTGGGTTCGAACCCAGCGGCCAGCAAGGGCCTTTCCGTGTGGCGTTTGCATGTTCTCCCCGTGTCTGCGTGGGTTTCCTCCGGGTGCTCCGGTTTCCCCCACAGTTCAGAGACATGTGGTTAGGTTAATATGGGACGGCCTTGGGCTGGGGTGCCCTTGAGCGAGGTACCTAACTCCCTATTGCTCCCCGGGTGCTGTTAGCATGGCTGCCCACTGCTCTGGGTATGTGTGTTCACTGCTTCAGGTGGGTTAAATGCAGAGGAAATTTTACAAGTGTGTGATGAATAAAGTTGTGCTTTCTTTTCATACTCCCGCACCAGTCTAAGGGCTCTCATCCCAAAGTGCGTGGAAACATGTCATGCTCTCTTTTACCACCCACAGTTTACTATGACCTGGATGACTGAGAATCTTCACAGACACGTACTTTAAAGATGTAAAGCAAGACCAATGAGGCCAGGGTTGAATAATCCTGTAGTAGGATTACAATCCGACACTTTATTTTCAGGAATGGAATGGAATGGAATTTTTTTTTCCTCTTTGAATGCTTTATTAGAACAACACAATACAATACAACAAAACCAATCATTTAAAGGAAATACATAGACATCAGATATTAACAGAAAGAAGTAAAAAAAAAAACATATAATGAATGCAAGTAATCAATCATGTAAAGAGTTAGCAGATCACCTATTCAATGCTGTGCTAATAAGACACAACAGTCTGTCATTTTTTGAGTTTTTCTTAACTATATTTAAAGACTTAAAGAGCACTTCCATTTCTAAGGAGAACAGAGAGAAAGAGGGTTGGAATTTTTGCCATTTTTGTTTAGGAACAAAAAATTTAGTTTGCAAAATAAAAAAAATTTACAACATATTCCAGGGATTTCTTTTTAGGATTTTCATAATAGAAAAAAATATATATATATTTGATACTAAAGGAGGGCAGCATGGTGGTGTAGTGGTTAGCGCTGTCGCCTCACAGCAAGAAGGTCCGGGTTCGAGCCCAGCGGCCGACGAGGGCCTTTCTGTGCGGAGTTTGCATGTTGTCTGTGTGGGTTTCCTCTGGGTGCTCCGGTTTCCCGGACATGCAGGTTAGGTTAACTGGTGACTCTAAATTGACCGTAGGTGTGAATGTGAATGGTTGTCTATGTGTCAGCCCTGTGATGACTTGTCCAGGGTGTACCCCGTAGTCAGCTGGGATGGGCTCCAGCTTGCCTGCGACCCTGTAGAACAGGATTAGATTAGATAAAACTTTATTGATCCCTTTGGGCGGGTTCCCTCAGGGAAATTAAGATTCCAGCAGCATCATTACAGATAAATAGAGAAAAGAAATAGAGAAAAACTTCTAGATAAATTAAAATATTTACATATACAAATATAAAAAGGGCGGCACGGTGGTGTAGTGGTTAGCGCTGTCGCCTCACAGCAAGAAGGTCCTGGGTTCGAGCCCCGTGGCTGGCGAGGGCCTTTCTGTGCGGAGTTTGCATGTTCTCCCCGTGTCCGCGTGGGTTTCCTCCGGGTGCTCCGGTTTCCCCCACAGTCCAAAGACATGCAGGTTAGGTTAACTGGTGACTCTAAATTGACCGTAGGTGTGAATGTGAGTGTGAATGGTTGTCTGTGTCTATGTGTCAGCCCTGTGATGACCTGGCGACGTGTCCAGGGTGTACCCCGCCTTTCGCCCGTAGTCAGCTGGGATAGGCTCCAGCTCGCCTGCGACCCTGTAGAACAGGATAAAGCGGCTAGAGATAATGGGATGAGATGAGACAAATATAAAAGAATAAGATATGGGGAAGAGAGGCTACTGCTCCTTCCCGTCCTGTGTCCTCCCCCCCAGAGAGGAGTTGTACAGTGATGGCGTGAGGGACAAAGGAGTTTTTGAGTCTGTTTGTCCTGCACTTGAGAAGGAGCATTCTGTCATTGAACAGGCTCCTCTGGTTGCTCATGACGGTGTGCAGAGGGTGACTGGCATCGTCCATGATGTCCAGTAGTTTGTCCATCGTCACCACAGAGCCATCCCGCCTGGATGTGTCCTTCTTGGATGTGCTGCCCCCCTAAAACAGGACACTGGCGACCACAGACTGATAGAACATCCACAGGAGTTTCCTGCAGATGTTAAAGGACCGCAGCCTCCTCAGGAAGTACAGCCTGCTCTGTCCCTTCCTGTACAAGAAAGGCATGACGTCATTTACCTGGACACGTGTGGTTCAACTTTGATCTGATCCAGGATCAGCACGCAAAAGTGCTCAGAGAGAACCGGAAGTGGGTTGAAAGAAGAAGAAGAAGAGTTGAGGAGGCAGTCTGAAACTAAGCACAGGACAGATTTAAGGGGAGGGGCAGTGAAGTGAAGTCTTTATTTAAAAAAAATAAATAATTAAGTAGGGTCAAAACCCGGAAGTCTGCGAATTTGGATAACTTGCCACGTCCTACTGAGAAGAAACACAACTTTGTGCGCTGCCTGTTTATAAAAGCTCGCGTTTGGAAGCATATCCTCTCCAGCAGCCGAAAGGGTCTCGTCTCATCTCGTTCTGGCTTGTCCTCGAGTGCTCCAAGTTGACTCGTTGGCGGGGCGTTGGTTTGTTCCTCCAGCCCTCCCCAACACACACCACTCTGTGCACAAAGGCTCAGGAGGAGACAAGCTCGATCCCTTGCTCACACTACTTCTCTTTCAAGGAAAAGAATGGCCGGAGGAAGCAGCATCGACGCTGTAAAGAGAAAGATTAAAGTTTTGCAGCAGCAAGCTGATGAGGCAGAAGAAAGAGCCGAGATTTTACAGCGGCAGGTCGAGGAGGACAAGCGCGCCAGAGAGCAGGTAAACCCTCCCTCAGCTTCAGCCTTTCCTTTTTCTTCTCTGAAATGTTCACCTGGAGGAGCAGGAAGGGGTTTGGTTCATCATACACAGCATGGAACAGCTGGATTTCAGTTCACACACCCTTCAGAGGCATGCTCGAGGCAGGATCCTGCCTGGGGAAAGAAAAATATTGTTTTAATTTATTTATAAATAGTTCTAAAGTAAATGCAATGAAAAGTGAGCTTCTCTGTCTTTTTAAAACACATTAATGCATCGAAAAAGAAGGAAAAACACACACAGAGAGAGAGAATGGGCTACTTTTTTTTTTTATTTTTTATAATGCTAGTTATTGTATCCAGATAACCATGTTAGCTTGTAGCTCATCATGAACATCTTTTAATATAAAAAGTGAGACTCTTGAACTTGTGGTTGCTGATTAAACTTTTCAGCCTGTTTTGATTCAGAGGAACCTGGTTAGATAGCCACCTGGAGACCAGGTGCGCCATGACACCCACACTAAAGGCGTTTTCAGGTGCTTTTCTCCACCTTTTCTCAGGTCCACCCGAGTGAGTAAAAAACCAAAAAACTACCTTCTCGAAATGCCTCCCTGTGTCGGCTTTTCGGTGATGAGCTCACCTCCTTGGACTTCTCAGTTCCTCATGCCTTATTAGGAGCGAAACGCCAGTCTTGGTGAGCGGTTGCGTCACATCCGGTTGAGTGAAGTGTGGCGTGCTCTTTCAGATGTGTAACATTTAGCATTGATGGCACTTGAGGTGGTGACTTGTGTAAAAGGTTTTTAAACTTTTTTTTTTTTTTACACTTTTCCTGGCACCACACCAGTGCTGAAACATTGCCCATAAAGACTACTTCTTCTTTCCCTCCCTGCTTAAATAAATGAACAGACTTTTATGAACATACATGGGTATTAAAGCATCTACACTGTTTATCTCTGGAGTTTCTCAGAGACAAAATGTTCGTTTGTTTCCACGTCTTCGCTGGATTTGTCCTCTTATGATTTTAGACCGGCCTTTCTCAACCGGGGCTTCGTTAGGGGCGCCGTCAAAAACTTGGGGTCACCCAGACAATTTTGTGTTTTCCATGAAAAGTCACACGGCACGGTGGTGTAGTGGTTAGCACTGTCGCCTCACAGCAAGAAGGTCCTGGGTTCGAGTCCCGTGGCCGGCGAGGGCCTTTCTATGTGGAGTTTGCATGTTCTCCCCGTGTCCGCGTGGGTTTCCTCCGGGTGCTCCGGTTTCCCCCACAGTCCAAAGACATGCAGGTTAGGTTAACTGTTGACTCTAAATTGACCGTAGGTGTGAATGTGAGTGTGAATGGTTGTCTGTGTCTATGTGTCAGCCCTGTGATGACCTGGCGACTTGTCCAGGGTGTACCCCGCCTTTCGCCCGTAGTCAGCTGGGATAGGCTCCAGCTTGCCTGCGACCCTGTAGAACAGGATAAAGCGGCTAGAGATAATGAGATGAGATGAGAAGTTGTAAAATGAATAGAAAATATAGTCGAGACATTTTTCTGGCCATTTTGAGCATTCAATCGACCCCACAAATGTGATGCTCCAGAACCTCAATCTGCTCAAAGGAAGGTCAGTTTTATAGCTTCTCTAAAGAGCTCAACTGTTTTCAGCTGTGCTAACATGATTGTACAAGGGTTTTCTAATCATCCATTAGCCTTCTGAGGCAATGAGCAAACACATTGTACCATTAGAACACTGGAGTGAGAGTTGCTGGAAATGGGCCTCTATACACCTATTGCACCAAAAACCAGACATTTGCAGCTAGAATAGTCATTTAGTACATTAGCAATGTATAGAGTGGATTTCTGATTAGTTTAAAGTGATCTTCGTTGAAAAGAACAGTGCTTTTCTTTCAAAAATAAGGACATTTCAAAGTGACCCCAAACTTTTGAATGGCAGTGTATATTCTAACACTAAAATAAAATGAATTAAAATTCCAAAAAAAACCGATGGTTACACTAATGCAGATCATCGCCGCCTCATGCATCACCAAAATTTGTCTCACGGACCCCTTTCCCAGGTCACAGCTACCCCTTTTCCACCAAATCAGTTCCAGGGCTGGTTCGGGGCTAGCCTGGGAAATCCCATGCTGCTTTGCACAATCGTTCCGATCTGAAAAGACAGCATGGAAACTATGGTCTAAAGGCTCGCCTGAGTTAGGGAGCCAATCAGAGAGTGGGGAGGGGTGGAAAGATGGTGACGCGTACTACTCGACAAACGGAAGCTTGTAGTTTATTTGGGACTGTTTACAGATCACATTTAACATGGTGGCGAGCGATACGAACCAAACTTTCGATCAAGCTTTAGACACTGTTCTGAATTAGTCTGGTTAACACCAGACCATATCACAAGTGAAATATGGTCTGGAATCCGCCTATTGAATTTCTTTCTTTCCTTCTCTTCTTCGTCTTCTTCGTCGCTCTAACTATGTCACCGGGTACAACTGCCATGATTGGCCATGGGCTACGTATACGCCAAATGATAGACATTCGCAACGTCCAATAAACGGCCGTTGACCATCGTAAGCCACACCTCCCCTACGAGAAATTCAATAGGCGGATTCCAGACCATATTTCACTTGTGATATGGTCTAGTGTTAACCAGACTGGTTCGGGGCCAGTGCTGGTTCACAACTCGTTCAACTTGCAAGCCAGCTGAGAACCAGTTTGCTTTTCCATAGCTCGCGGTGCCAAGGGAAGCCACGTCATTATGTCGCTGTATACGTCAGTTATGTCGCTACGTTTGCGTAAACCTTGGCACAAATATCAAAGCAAAAACAACACGGAAGAAGCAGCAGCAACAACAATAACACTAATAATGGATGACTTCACGTTTGTACAGCTGCTGCTTCTCGTCGCTTAAAAATGGCGATCTTTCGCGGTCTTATTGTTGTTGGTCTTAACGACTCCCCCCCCCCCCCCCCCCCTGACATAAGCGGTTCTTTCCTCTGGCCCAGCAGAGAGCTGGTGCTAGCCTGGAACCGTTTTTTCTGGCCCCAGAGCCAGTTCTTTGTCAGTGGAAACAGAAAACCCGGTTCCAAACTAAGCACTGGCCCCGAACCAGCCCTGGAACTGCTTTGGTGGAAAAGGGGCATTTGAGAACCAGTTTGCTTTTCTATAGCTCGGGGTGCTAAGGGGAGCCATGTCATTACGTCACTGTATACATCAGTTACGTCGCTGCGTTTGCATAAACCTTGACGCGAACATCAAAGCAACAACAACACGGAAAAGAAGAAGCAGCAGCAACAACAACAATAATAATGGATGACTTCGTGTTTGTACAGCTGCTGCTTCTGGCTTTACGGTGCTTCATTCAAAATGGTGCCCTCTCGCGGTCTTGCTATTGTTGTTGGTCTTAACAACTCCGCCCCCCGCTGACGTAAGCAGTTCTTTCCTCTAGCCCAGCAAAGAGCTGGTGCTACCCTGGAACCAGTTTTTCTGGCCCAGAGCCAGTTCTTTGTCAGTGGAAACAGAAAACCTGGTTCCAAACTAAGCACTGGCCCTGGAACTGATTTGGTGGAAAAGGGCTAAGCATGACTACGTATATTTTATATGGGGGTGCCTTGAGAATTTTCATACTTCTGAAGGGTGCCGTGAATGAAAAAAGGTTGAGAAACGCTGATTTAGACTGCAATTCGTGAACTGAGGAGAATCCAAGAGAGAAAAGGTCAGATTCGTTGGAGACAGCAAACCAGGAAGCAGAGTTGGTTAATCAGGATGAGGTGAGGGCAGCCGTGAAAAGAATGATGACTGGGAAAGCAGTCGGACCAGACGGTATCCCGATTGAGGCTTGGAGATGTTTGGGTGAGACGGCTGTGGAGTTCCTAACGAGATTGGAGAGTGTGCTAGTCCCAATATACAAGAATAAGGGAGATGTACAGAGCTGCAGTAATTACAGAGGGATAAAATTGATGAGCCACACCATGAAGCTATGGGAAAGGGTATTGGAGGCGAGATTGCTACCTCTCTTCTCAATCTGTGAACAGCAGTACGGGTTTATGCCAAGGAAGAGCACGTCGGATGCAATTTTTGCTTTAAGAATGTTCATGGAGAAGTACAGAGAAAGCTACATTGTGTGTTTGTAGACCTGGAGAAGGCATACGGTAGAGTGCCGAGAGATGAGTTATGGTATTGTATGAGAGAGTGGAGTGAATGAGAAGTATATTAGAGTGGTGCAAGACATGTATGAGAACAGTGAAACAGCAGTGAGGTGTGCAGTTGGAACGACTGAATGGTTCAAGGTGAAGGTGGGACTCCATCAAGGATCTGCTTTGAGTCCTTTTTTTGTTTGCCATAGTGATGGATAGCTTGACGGACGAAGTGAGGCAAGAGTCACCATGGAACATGATGTTTGTGGATGATATTGTGATATGTGGTGAAAGTAGAAAGGAGGTTGAGTTGGGTTTGGAGAGATGGAGGTATGCATTGGAACGAAGAGGAATGAAGGTGAGCAGTAGCAAAACAGAATACATGTGCATCAATGAGAATGGGGATGAGAGTGTAGTGAAGATGCAAGGAGTAGACGTAAAGAAAGTTGGTGAATTCAAGTACCTGGGGTCAACTGTGCAGGAAAATGGGGGCTGCGATAGTGAGGTGAGAAAGAGAGTGCAGGCAGGGTGGAGCAGTTGGAGAAGGATTTCGGGAGTCATTTGTGATAGGAAAGTCCCAGCAAAAGTGAAAAGTAAGATGTATAAGACAGTAGTGAGACTAGCTGTGATGTATGGACTGGAGACCGTACCCTTAACGAAGAGACGGGAGGCGGCAGAGTTGAGGATGTTAAGGTTTGCAATGGGAGGGACAAGGTTGGACAGGATAAGGAACTAGCACATCAGAGGGACAGCACATGTGGAGAGCTTGGGAATTAAGAAGAAGAAACCTTTGTTACATGCACACTTCAAGCACAGTGAAATTCATCCTCTGCATTTAACCCATCTGAAGCAGTGAACGCGCTCACACCCAGAGCAGTAGGCAGCCACACCAGAGCGCCCAGGGAGCAGATACCTTGCTCAAGGGCACCTCAGCCCAAGGCTGCCCCACGTCAACCTAACTGCGTGTCTTTGGATTGTGGGGGAAACCGGAGCACGTGGAGGAAACCCACGCAGACACGGGGAGAACATGCAAACTCCACACAGAAAGGCCCTCGCCAGCCGCTGGGTTCAAACCTGGAACCTTCTTGCTGTGAGGCGACTGTGCTAACCACTACACCACCGTGCTGCCCGTTTAATTAAGCTCAGAGAGATGAGACTGAGATGGTATGGGCACATCCTGAGAAGAGATGCAGAGCATGTAGGAAGGAGAATGTTGAGGATGGAGCTGCCAGGCAAACGAAAATGAGGAAGGCCAAAGAGGAGATACATGGATGTGGTGAGAGAGGACATGAAAGTGGCAGATGTGGTAGAGAAGGATGTGGAAGACAGGGAGCAATGGAGACGAAAGATCTGCTGTGGTGACCCCTAATTGGGAGCAGCCAAAAGATGATGATGATGATTAGACTACAATTCCCCACCCATACAACGGCAGATTAGTCAGTCATCTTGCCATACGTTCTTGCTGCGTCTTAGTCAGGAGATTGGCAATGTCGGAGCCGTTTTTAAACTCTGTTTGAATTTATTTAAATGATTTATGTTGATAAGATTCCAATGCAGGCGGCATGGTGGTATAGTGGTTAGCGCTGTCGCCTCACAGCAAGAAGGTCCTGGGTTTGAGCCCAGCAGCCGGCGAGGGCCTTTCTGTGTGGAGTTTGCATGTTCTCCCTGTGTCTGTGTGGGTTTCTTCCGGGTGCTCCGGTTTCCCCCACAGTCTAAAGACATGCAGGTTAAGAAGAAGAAACCTTTATTTGTCACATGCACACTTCAAGCACAGTGAAATTCATCCTCTGCATTTAACCCATCTGAAGCAGTGAACACGTGCGTGCGCACACCCAGAGCAATGGGCAGCCACACTACAGCGCCCGGGGAGCAGTCAGGTGTTAGGTACCTTCAGCCCAAGGCTGCCCCACGTTAACCTAACTGCATGTCTTTGGACTATGGGGGAAACCGGAGCAGGTTAGGCTAATTGGTGGCTCTAAATTGACCGTAAGTGAGAGTGTGAATGGTTGTCTACGTGTCAGCCCTGCCATGACCTGGCGACTTGTCCAGGGTGTACCCCGTCTCTTGCCCATCGTCAGCTGGGATAGGCTCCAGCTTGCCTGCGACCCTGTAGGACAGGATAAGCGGCTACAGATGATGGATGGCTGGAGATTCCAATGCAATTTAAGCCAATGAAATACTAGATTCATGGTTTAAAGTTATGAACAGCGAATACGGTGCCATGTTTAGTTTGGTGATGAACGTGATTACCATGTCATAGCCAATTGTCTAGCAGCCTAATTGAAAGATTGATGGACGTCTGGTTAACATGTGATAAAGAGCCAGTCCACCTGTAACAAGGGGGGGCGGTGAAGTGCAAACAGTTTTCGTCTGCGTCTACGACAGAGAGCTTGTTTTGAGTTGCTTGTAAAATAAACCACTCTCTTTATTTTTATACGTGCGTTGTCCATAGTACTATCGCTGCTCCAAGAAGCCGCAACTGGAAAGCTGCGTCTACAGGCAACAGTTTGGCCTTGACCAATCAGCTGAGTCAAGTTTATTTGTATAGCGCTTTTAACAACAGACGTCGTCACAAAGCAGCTTTACAGAATTTTAATGACTTTAAACATGAGCTAATTTTATCCCTAATCTATCCCCAATGAGCAAACCTGTGGCGACGGTGGCAAGGAAAAACTCCCTCAGACGACATGAGGAAGAAACCTCGAGAGGAACCAGACTCAAAAGGGAACCCATCCTCATTTGGGCAACAACAGACAACATGATTATAACATTAACAGCTTTAACGTGAAGTCTGTTTCGTTGATGTTATAAACTCTTCATTGATGGAAACTTGAGTGCAAAACTGTTCATGACAACTGCAGTCCTAAAGTTAGCAAGTCAACTGTAGTCCTCAGCCATAAAAGCATTACTGTAAGAGTCCAGAGCGTCTTCCAAGCGCGACTTTCAACTGTCCATATGGGGCCGTCCTCCACAGGAAAGATGTGACTCGACTCCAGCCAGACGTAGGGCATCAGGATGGATCAGGCAGGTCTGAGGAGCAGAAGAGGTCAGCATCTCGATCTCAGGATTGACGTAACTCGAAGGAAGGGAGGGTGAGAGAAAGGGAGAGAAAACACAGGTTGTTGGGTATGTCCAATCAGCGTTCATGTCCTTGCATGTTGTCGAGGACGAAGGTCAAGAAACGTGTCGAACGAACCAGGCGAGAAAATACAAATATTCTGACATGGTCGACTGGGTTTCATGAGGCTTCTTAGGTGCCACATTGCAGTTCTTCAGTTATGTCGTGCTACAAAACCTATCCATTCTTCCCAACACTTATATTTTGACTCAATTGTCTCTCATCATTATCTCTAGCCGCTTTATCCTGTTCTACAGGGTCGCAGGCAAGCTGGAGCCTATCCCAGCTGACTACGGGCGAAAGGCGGGGTACACCCTGGACAAGTCGCCAGGTCATCACAGGGCTGACACATAGACACAGACAACCATTCACACTCACATTCACACCTACGCTCAATTTAGAGTCACCAGTTAACCTAACCTGCATGTCTTTGGACTGTGGGGGAAACCGGAGCACCCGGAGGAAACCCACGCGGACACGGGGAGAACATGCAAACTCCGCACAGAAAGGCCCTCGCCGGCCACGGGGCTCGAACCCGGACCTTCTTGCTGCGAGGCGACAGCGCTAACCACTACACCACCGTGCCGCCCTGACTCAATTGTATTTGCAACAAAACCAGGCTAAATTTGTGTCGTCTGATCCCGGGATTAGTCACAGGTTCCCAACTCTTGAACCCCTTGTCCTGCAGATTGTAATGTTTTCCCAGCTCTAAGCCCTCTCCTTGAGCTCTTGTTGTTGACTCGGGTGTGTCAGGAACAGGGCGTGCGTATCGTATCGTATCCCAGGACCAGACTTGAGAACTTGACCATATATGCCTCTGCAACTGTGTTTGTCCTGGAGTTGTTCTTAATATGCTCCCTTTCTACACTCACCCTTTCATTACATGATTGTGTTAATGTGTGTGTTGTAGGCTGAGGCCGAGGTGGCGTCTCTGAACAGGCGTATCCAGCTGGTTGAGGAGGAGCTGGACAGAGCTCAGGAGAGACTGGCTACAGCCTTACAGAAGCTGGAAGAGGCAGAGAAGGCAGCAGATGAGAGCGAGAGGTACATGCGCATGGTCACATTTGACGACCTAGCAGTTTATATTATAAGGCATCTGCGTCCACATCACAAGCAGACGACCAAACCATGTCCCCATTTACATCTGGTATTATGAATGTGTCTCCAGTGAGCATCGTGCGGTCTGTTAACGCAACTTAGAGTTGAAATGAAGGAGAAAACGATGGCCGGCGCTACAAAAAGTGTGGCTCCTTTAATCTCTGCTGCTATAACGTTGATGTTATCCGTTCGCCTAGTGCTGGCGAGTTCGACCATTCGGCGCCGTTTCCAACCACTCCGAATGTTTGCGTGTTTTCTGCCTGCGGTAGTTGCACGGTTTATGAACATGGCCTCGGTGAATCAGCGACTGTTTTTGTGTCTGTGGAACAGAGGCATGAAGGTGATTGAGAACAGGGCGCTGAAGGATGAGGAGAAGATGGAGTTGCAAGAGATCCAGCTGAAGGAGGCCAAGCACATTGCCGAGGAGGCCGACCGCAAGTACGAGGAGGTGAGCGACATGCACACGCGTCCCTGATACCCGCTGGTACAGTACACCAGGCATGCAGTACTGACCCGAAGAGCGTCTGCAGCGTAGCGATCGTTGTTCTGTTACACTTGCATGGATAAAACGTCACACGGTGGTATGAAATGGTTTGGCTGATTGCAGCATTTGGAAGTAATTTTGTGTGTGCGTGTGTACACAGGTGGCTCGTAAGCTGGTGATCGTTGAGGGAGAGCTGGAGCGCACTGAGGAGAGAGCCGAGCTCGCCGAGGCGTGAGTCATGCATCTTCTCAACAGACAGCCTCTTCTATAAACTACACGTTATTAGTACAGTGACTCTTTCCAGCTGTTGATGTATGACAGAGAGCCTCAAGCCGTTTGTGTGTGTTTTTAATAAAGCTAGCTCATTTAGGCATGAGGGAAATGCTTGCATTAGCATGACAAAAGGAATGTGTTTTCCTAACCTGAATTTGTGTGTGTGTGTGTGTGTGTGTTGTCTGACTATGCCCTCATCTCCCCTGTTCCTTTTTTTTTTTTTTTGCATGTTTTACCCTCGGTGCAACTTCCTTTGGCCTAAACTAACAGTAAAATGAAGCAGATGGAGGAGGAGCTAAGGGTGCTGGACCAAGCACTGAAGACTCTGCATGCTTCTGAGGACAAGGTAGAAGTGCTACGTGTGTGTGTGTGTGTGGATTCTGGATCCTCTGTTATACCCCTTTTCCACCAAATCAGTTCCAGTGCTGGTTCGGGGCCGGTGCTGGTTCACAACTCGTTCAACTTGCGAGCCAGCTGAGAACCAGTTTGCTTTTCCATAGCTCGCGGTGCTACGTCAGTTACGTCGCTACGTTTGCATAAACCTTGGTGCAGATATCAAGGCAAAAACAACACGGAAGAAGCAGCAGCAACAATAGATGACTTCACGTTTGTACAGCTGCTGCTTCTCGTCGCTTAAAAATGGCGATCTTTCGCGGTCTTGTTATTGTTGTTGGTCTTAACAACTCCGCCCCCCCGCTGACGTAAGCGGTTCTTTCCTCTGGCCCAGCAGAGAGTTGGTGCTAGCCTGGAACCAGTTTTTCTGGCCCCAGAGCCAGTTCTTTGTCAGTGGAAACAGAAAACCCGGTTCCAAACTAAGCACTGACCCCGAACCAGCCCTGGAACTGCTTTGGTGGAAAAGGGGCAATACTGAGGGTCATTTTGTGTTTTGGAAGGAATAGTAGCAGTTATGTAGCACCTCCTGACGTCTGATGGTGTTCGAGTTGAATGTGTATACTTTGTGTGTGTGTGGGGGTTAGTCACACAGGACTCTGTCGTCAAAGTTGTTTAAAGTCAAGCAAAAAGTCACCCAGGCTCCTTCCTCCAGCCGCGGCCATCTCCGACCTGTGCTTGCGCTGTCCTGCATTGTCTGTTTCTTTCTTTTCCACCTACTTGATCTTGGCTGACACTGTTGAAGCCAGAGTTCTGCGTGCCTGGTTGTTTAGACTGAGAACATGGCCGGGTCCTCACAGCATGAACAAGCATGAACAAGCGCTTCTCGCATGTCGGTGCCAAATTACCCTCGTCACGCTGCGCGTTTGCCAACAACTCGTACAATCAAAGATCTGAATTCGCATAGTTTAAAATGTAGGGCTTGCCTTGTTCTGTTCCACCGTGTTGAAAATGCAACTGTAGATTTGTAAGGGTTTATTTTTTATTTATTTATTTTATATGTACACTACCGTTCAAAAGTTTGGGGTCACTTTGAAATGTCCTTATTTTTGAAAGAAAAGCACTGTTCTTTTCAACGACGATCACTTTAAACTAATCAGAAATCCACTCTATACATTGCTAATGTGGTAAATGACTATTCTAGCTGCAAATGTGTGGTTTTTGGTGCAATATCTCCATAGGTGTATAGAGGCCCATTTCCAGCAACTCTCACTCCAGTGTTCTAATGGTACAATGTGTTTGCTCATTGCCTCAGAAGGCTAATGGATGATTAGAAAACCCTTGTACAATCATGTTAGCACAGCTGAAAACAGTTGAGCTCTTTAGAGAAGCTATAAAACTGACCTTCCTTTGAGCAGATTGAGGCCAAGTTTACATTAGACCGTATCTGTCTCGTTTTCTTCGCGGATGCACTGTCCGTTTACATTAAACCGCCTGGAAACGCCGGGAAACGGGAATCCGCCAGGGTCCACGTATTCAATCCAGATCGTGTCTGGTCCGGTGCTGTGTAAACATTGAGAATACGCGGATACACTGTGCTGAGCTCTAGCTGGCGTCGTCATTGGACAACGTCACTGTGACATCCACCTTCCTGATTCGCTGGCGTTGGTCATGTGACGCGACTGCTGAAAAACGGCGCGGACTTCCGCCTTGTATCACCTTTCATTAAAGAGTATAAAAGTATGAAAATACTGCAAATACTGATGCAAATACTGCCCATTGTGTAGTTATGATTGTCTTTAGGCTTGCCATCCTTCCACTTGCAAGTGGTAAGTGATATGCGCTGGGATCTCACACACAGCGGCTCAGTCTCGAATCACTGCTCGTGCGCTTCACTCGCGCGCTCTGTGAGCTGCGCAGGGCCGGAGTGCGCACCATCCAGAGGGCACTCGCTGTTCAGGGCGGAGTGATTTGGAACGCAGGATGCCTGCGGAGCCGAGCGTATCCGTGTATTGGTGTTGCTGTGTGCACGCGAATCGCTTTAAAAACGTTAATCTGATGATCCGCTGATACGGTCTAATGTAAACATAGGCTGAGTTTTCAGCTTCTGGAGTTCATTTTACAACTTATGGCGGTAAATAAAAGTGTGACTTTTCATGGAAAACACAAAATTGTCTGGGTGACCCCAAACTTTTGAACGGTAGTGTAAATAGAAGCTTCACACTGTCACCTCACGGTGCTGCCTTTAAGGACTGTTCATCACCTGAAGTTCTTCTTGCTGTCCCTTTCTGAGCTTTGTTCTTCACTGACTTTATTTTTTTTTTTTTGGTATATGTTCTGTTTCTTTGCTTATTTTTCCATTCATGCACTTTTCTCCCTTTCCCCCTTCTTCTTGCTGCTTTTCTCTTTTCAAAACCAAAAATGCCCGTCCTGCTTTCAGTAAATGTGCCGAGCTGGAGGAGGAGCTGAAAAATGTCACCAACAATCTAAAGAGTCTGGAGGCTCAGGCTGAGAAGGTAGGGAGTGTGTGTTGTATCAACCTTTTGGGAATGTGTGCGTGTGTGTTTTGTATTTATTATGCAGGTGGCAAGCCAAGCTCCGAAGCCAAATGTCACGCACTGTACAAACCACACGTTATCACTAGAGCAGCGCTTACCTAGAATTCGCACCAGACATGTCGAATAAGTGCATAGCAACCGTTCATTCAGTAGACATCGCCTGCCTGTGGTCCTGTTCACCTTTACGATAGCGCCCAGGCGAGTCCGGCTCGTGACTTGACTTGGACTTGAGCACTGATGCTCATAAATTGGAGACGAGGACTCGGATTTTTTCTTTATTTTTTGCAACATGCCGTAATAATTTGGTATAAGCTTTATATCTCCGTTAATTTTTGTCCCAGTTTCATGCAAGAGCGTCACACCTGCGTGCTTTGACGCGTGCGTCAGATAGACTCTCGGGCGCTCTGGACAGTGCACGCGCCAAGCGGACTCTCTCATGCACCGTAAACGACTCGCACCTGCACAGGAGTAAGGCGCAATCAGCGCGCCTATGTGAAAAACTGTGAAAACGCACTCACTTTGCGAAGTATTGAGTTGCATTGCTGACACATTACCGAGCCTTGTTTGGTTTCCTGATCCCTGACTTCCTGTTTTTCGTCTTCGATTCTGCCAGGTCTACGATGGCTTGTTTGTGCCTCGCTTGACCTATTGCCTGTTTCACCATTTTACGGTTTTCTCCACCGTTCTGGATCGTTTACCGTCTTCAGTTGTTTTAATAAGCACACCTCCTGCACTTCCATCCGTCTCCCAACCATCTCTGACCGAATACTTCACACTCCCTGACAGATAGCCCTTTTCCACCAAATCAGTTCCAGGGCTGGTTTGGGGCCGGTGCTGGTTCACAACTCGTTCAACTTGCGAGCCAGCTGAGAACCAGTTTGCTTTTCCATAGCTCGCGGTGCTAAGGGAAGCCACGTCATTACGTCGCTGTATACATCAGTTACGTCGCTACGTTTGCATAAACCTTGGCGCGAATATCGAAGCAAAAACAACATGGAAGAAGCAGCAATAGCAACAATAATAATGGATGACTTCACGTTTGTACAGCTGCTGCTGCTTCTCGTCGCTTAGAAATGGCGGTCTTTCGCGGTCTTATTGTTGTTGGTCTTAAGAACTCTGCCCCCCCCCGCTGACGTAAGCGGTTCTTTCCTCTGGCCCAGCAGAGAGTTGGTGCTAGCCTGGAACCGGTTTTTCTGGCCCCAGAGCCAGTTCTTTGTCAGTGGAAACAGAAAACCCGGTTCCAAACTAAGCACTGGTCCCGAACCAGCCCTGGAACTGCTTTGGTGGAAAAGGGGCAAAAGAGAAGCACATTCTCCTGTTCATATGGCATTTTCAGGGACAAACTAATGTTAATGGCGCTGAAACCGCCACCGTCAAATGGTGCGGTTGGAATCTTGGACCAATAATGGACTCAATTTTAATTTTTTAATTTTATTTATTTTTTTTTAAATGACTTGATTTGGACTTGAACACTGGGGACTTGAGACTGAACTCAGACTCGAGGTTTAGTGACTCGATTACAACACTAATACTACCAATCATAATTATTCAAGTAGAAACTAAAGCCCAAACGTCCATCGTTATCTATAGTGTCGGGGCTCCTTGAGAGCAGATACCCTGCACTGATCACTCTGTCTGGTCCAAGTATCACCCTGGAATGGCTGCAATGAAATTAATTCGAATCACGTCAACTTTTGAAGCGGCTCCATATTTACACTCGGGCCCGTTTCAGTCTAAAATGTACGAGTTTTGTACGAGTCACGTTCCTTAAATTAAAATCTGTAAACGTGGCTGTTTACCGTTGAGACATTTGCCATCCCCGTACCTGGCTTTTATGTCTATAAACTCGACCATAATTGGAAGGGATTTTCCTGCTATCTGAGATCGGGACTGTAAGTTTAGGGCCAACTATTTTTTACAATACAGTTGACTTGAGGGGGGAAAAAAAACCCCTTGACCCAAGGCAGTGGGATGGTGACTAAACGTTTGTTTATCTGTAAATATCATATTTATTGTAATTAAAAATGTGTTTTTTTGTGTTTTATGTGCATCTCGTGTACCCCTTTTTCCACCAACCAGGAGTGGGTTCTTTTCTGGTTCGCGCACCAGATTTTGATAAATTGGTTCGGACAGAAGTGCAAACCGTGACCCCATCAGTGGGCGTGTCGTCATTAGTTTGGAGAGGTTCTATATTTTTATAGTTAGTAGTTATCTGCCATAACAACAAAGGCTCATGGGTAATCCATGTGATCCATGATCTTGTTGGTACTCTTTACTTCCATTGTGCAACGCCTTCCATTAATGGTGCATCCTTGATTCCACTCAAAACTGGTGGAAACGCAGGCTGGTTCTTCCTTCCTTGGCACCAAGGTTCAAGGAATCCTGAACAAAACCGGTTCAAGAATCCGTTCCTTGTCCATCGGTAATGGAGGTCTTGTGTATTGAAACGCTGATTAAAATGAACGTATCTCTGCGATGCATATCTTAAAATGCTTCCGAACCGCTTCCAATAGGGTAATTGCGCCCCGAATCACCAGATTTAGAAAAATGTTCGCTCAGATTTGCTTCATACTTTCTAGAAATATTGTCAGTGTACCCAATAAATAGTGTGCAAAATTTTAGGCTTGTACCTTCATTGGTTTCTGAGATATAGGGGCTTTAAAAAAGGGGCGTGGCCCCAATTTCACTGTTGAAACGCGTGCTACGGAAAACAGACCCAAATTCCATAAATCATTACTTTTAAACTATTCATGCAAGGTACATGAAATTTTCAAGGCTTGTTCTTCAATGCCAGACGCCTTTAAATACTAAAATGGAAAGATCACAGTTCATTATTTGCCAAGTTATGGCTTGCTGAAAATCATTAAAAAAAAAACAAAAAAAAAAACTTTGGAGCAACTTTGACACCCCATATCTCCACATTAAAGCACACCAGATCTTTCAAATTTTCTTATTTATTACTCATGTTATAGTACTCTTTAGGCAACTAGGTACGTGTTCAAAAGAAATCAAACTTTCTGATTTATTAGGCTTTTTAAAAAAAAAAAATTTGCGACAAGGTCTACCATAAAAACAATTACACCACTGGAAAGGGCTTGTTTTGATTAGCAAATGCACAAAATATGAAGTCGGTACCCTAAACCAAACTATAAATGTTAAGGTATCAAGTACGGGATGTTTTGCGATTATGATTTCACATAAGGGGTGTTCACACGGCACACATTTGCATCGATGCTGCACCGATGTATTTTATTGCGATATATCTTACACCGGTGTAAATTTTGTGGAGCGTTCACACGTCACAAACCTGCTTACTAGAGAGAAGCGTGTTAGCACCGGTGCAGCCGCACTTGTGTTCACACGGCAGTTTTTGCGACCGTGCTATACGATAGTAATAATGCGGAAATGAAATATGCGCATGCGTGAAAATGTACTTCCTTTTCCCGGTTGTCATGGCATCACCAAGCGCCGGGAAAACAACGTGGATGAAGACACCAGTGTTGCCAGATACTGCTGACGTTTTCCAGCCCAAAATGTGTTCAAATCCGCCAAAATGCACTTAAAACCGCCCAATCTGGCAACACTGGAAGACACGCAGTTCTGTTGTTGTTGATATTCGCCATTTTGGAAGCGCAAAATACCAGGATGCAAATTATGCAATGCCCGTATGTAATCAACTCTCCTCACGCGTAGCAAGTCTACCCCTGTAGTGTTCAGACGTCCCATTTTATATCGGTGCTGCCCCGCAAACTAGCATTTACTCCGGAGTAAATTTCTTAAACCACCTCCCGAGCAGGGTTAGATTTGCACCGGTTTAAGCAGCTTTCAGGGGCGACACCGGTTTAACTTTGTACCGTGTGAACGCTCTACCGGGGCAGCCCCGGTGCGACACCGGAGTAAAAGTTGCCGTGTGAACACCCCTATGGATTTGACCCAATATCAAAATGCACTGGGCTGGGTTTCCCAAAAGCATCGTAGCACAAAGATCATCATAATGAGAACACACTCCCTGTCTCCTAGTTAAGATGCTCTTAGTGGTAAGAGGCTTTTGGGAAACCCACCACTGACTGATATGGAAAATGCACCAACCTAGAAAAATGATGATAAAAACCAAAGCTCGTGTCTCAGAAAGGTGAGATCGGAGATTGAGGACGTGCATGGTCTTGGTGAAGATGATGCCTAATGTTTTCTTCTTTACGGTGACTGTATTCACTCATGAAGCTCTTTACAATTTTGTAACGAAATAGGGCTGTGCCGATAGACGATGCCATCGTCCATCGACGATGGTGGTCATCCATCACAATGGAGAGCCACCATCGTGATACCACGCCCCCTCCTGTCATAAACATGCATATACGGTATCATCTGGGCCTATTTAACCTAAAAAGTTAGGTTTTTTTTTTTTTTTTTTTTTTTAGTTTAGTTAGTTAGTTTTGTTTAATATATAAATATATTATGTAACATATAATTATAAATACATAATTATATAAATCATTATAAAGTAATATCCTATTACCGCTTGTTCACGTAGGCTATGGTGCAGGGATGTGCTAGTGAACATAACATGTGGTTACACAAATACAGTATGCTACTAATAATAAATTTTGACTTCATTTTTTAGCCTACACTATACTTTTAATGTAAAATTTGTCATGTTGTTCAAACAAATAGCCACTATTAACGACTTCAGTCGGGAAATATTGCACCCCAAACGGCAGTGAAGCGCAGACTTCGGCAGAAGTCAAATAACTTTAATCTGGTAAATAGGCCTACTTTCAGACTCAAAATGGTCCACTCTAAGCCATAATGTCAAACCAAATGGAAGAATGAAGGTGATTCTGACAAATGTAAAGACAGTAAAAAAAAAAAAATATATTAAATCATGATTTTAAAAGCTGGTGCAATAATTCAAACACTAATAAATTGGAAAAATTAGCGCGTTCAAGTGCGCACTAAAGGCCGAAACGCATCTTCAATTGATATGGCGTAAATAAACAATGAGTAATAGCTTAAGTGTAGTTTCTTCTCATAGTTCGAATACTAGTCTTTCATTGTTAGAGCCGATTAATATCTTACCGTGATCAGTGAGTGCTCGGGGAGGTTCATTTCCACCTGCGCTTTGCGCAGCTCATTTCTCCGAAGCCAGCTGTGCGCAAACGCAGTGTTGACTGCTCGGCAAACTCCAAACGCTCGGTCTGTACTGGCCCTCTGTTGCGCAAGCGAGTTGGTTATGGCCAGGTTCAAATTGTGCCCAAAACAACTTAACCACGGCCATTTCAATTGCCTGATGGCTGTGACAATATTCGCCCCGTTGTTATACAGGCGATCTTTTTCTCCTCTATTTTCTATTCGGCAAGTGTCTCGCGCAATGCGTCTTCTAAATTGTCCGCTGAATGTGTCTCTGGCATGAAACTCATCTGCAGGCATTTGGACTGCATTGCCCACTCTCGGTCCACATAATGTACGGTAGCTGACATATAGGGCATCATGTTGCAGCTGGACCACATATCCGTTATCAAGGCCAAATATTCCACATCACCTAGCGCTTTTTTTCTTTACGTGCCAAAGCCTCGGATGAGTATCTAATACTTTTAATAATAATAATAATAATGTGGTATTAAAATCCCCCCCCCGCCGCCCACGATATGATCGTCCATCACGATGTTTGCACTGTAAACATTGTCGATGCCAATTAAGGGGACATCGCACAGCCCTATAACGAAACAAAAATAAGCAGTAAACTAACTCCTGGCCATCACCTGATTTCGTAAAGAGATGCGCTTATGAGTTAAACGAGTTACAAAGCATCATTCCTTTTCCACTCGTTCCTTATCGCCACTGAAATCGGGTGCGTTTTGATTTGAAGCACTCTGGATTGGGAAACACTACAATAATATTTAATAGCGTCTACTGGTATATTTTGAAAACGCATCCTACTTCCTCCCTTTTCTTTCGCCAATCAAATCCATTAAATCCTGCAGTCAGGAACTCCTGCGCAGTCATGTGGCCATAAACTGATCGTAAGCCTTCACAAGTGGCCTTTTCCTGGCGGTGCAGCTGTGTTTCATCATCCACACTGAAAGGCCAAACATGTTCAGTCACATTACGTTCAGTTTCATGGAGCTGGAATCAAAAGGAGGGAAGTGAGCACTCCTCCTGAGGTTATGAATCACTTTATCCAGAGCCCCTTTGCCCTAGAAGTCGAAAGCGTAGCGTTGCTAGACAGACATGGTGGGATGTCCATATTACACCTCACCAGAAATCTTTAGATGTCCTCATCGCAAGTTGTTTTTTTAAGCGAGCTCATAAAATCCAGGTTTCTTTGTAATGTGCTTGCTTAAACTAGTTGTTGTCCTCCTGATGAACTCCAGCTGCAACATGTTCCCACTAATTCAAGCAAAGGTGTAGCAATCGAGGCTCTCACACATGTCTGAGAGATTATAACAGCCTTAACAATGAATTACAGAGACAGCAACCTGTCCAGTCAAGGCTCTGCGTTGAGCGTAAATTGGTTATTAAAGCTAGACTGCCTTTCAGACTTCAAGTTTAGGTCATAAAAATTTCCGCGACACCCAATTCAGTGGACCGAAAGCTACCGAATTCAAATCACAGACTTACAATTTTATTAGTTATTTTTTTTAAAGGGGAAGAAAGGGCAATATATATATATATAATATACGGTTGCTGATGTGACAAAGTAACGTATTCTATCAAATTTATGTACTAGAAGACAACGAAATATCTTGGTAATTGTAAATATAATAGTCGGTACGCTAAACCGCACAAGAGTCGCCATTTTTAAAAGACCGTGACGTCAGCCCTACCGACTGCACTAGGACAGAAGCGTGTAATCATGGCGTCGGGCGCATCAAGTGAAAGCGACAGCTCTGTCGAATCATACGAAGAGATCCCGCAAGACACACTGCAAGCAGGCTATGGCTTAGAAGGGTACCAGTTTGAACCTAGGAGAGGTCCTCTCGACTCCGGTGATGACGAAAGAAGAGAAGAAAGCTCGAACTCGCTTGGTGTTTTTCAGCGGAAACGAGTGAAAAGACACGTCTGGAGGATCGTTACGCTTTCCATCGGTCCTGTTATTACACCCGAAAGCAACACACTGTGGCATTGTGTAGCCGATCACTTACAATTCATCCTACTTTCCGATTCACACGTGCGATTCCCAACCTCAATGAGCCAACACAACTGGGCACATACATACGTCATGAGTGTTACGCAGAGAAAATGAACGTGCATTCTGATTGGATAAAATGAATATCATGGCGGGCTGTTCAAACTAGTTTGCTCGAGCTACTTTCAAAACACTAACCTTTTCCAACCTTAGAACAAAAAACTTTTGTAAGTCTTGAATAAGGTTCGTTAATGTGTGTTTTATTGTTATATTTACTCTATATATTGCCCTTTCTTCCCCTTTAAATAGAGCAATTAGTGAAGTTAAGGTCACGTGGCCCTAAATCCTCTGTTGTTTTTTCCTGCTTCACCATGACCCAGTGCTACATCATGTATCACGTAGTGGGCTTTCCCCATTCACGCAAGGCATTGTGGGATACAAATTTGAAACAGGAGAGAAAAATGGAGGACGCGAGTGTGCGAATGAAACATGGAAGACCGACTACAGTAACGGAAAGAAAGCGAGAAGAAAAGATGTTATGTTATATAAGAAGGAAAGGAGACGCAGGACCAAACTAATAAATATCGGCGCTCAGCGAGCACCTCGGTGTGATCAGCTGTTCGTTTAGCGACTGTCAGTGCACGCTCAAAGTAAACCTGTAGATGGCAGTAATGCAACACTGTGGATGCCAGCTGGTGTAAAACCCAAAAGAAGAAGCAGGTAAACCTGCGCATGCGCACACGGACTTCCTCTGTCTGCTCGACTGCATGAAGCGAGCGATTTCATGCGCATTGTTTGTTTGCTTTAATCCCCTCAAATTTAAATAACTTCCCAGCCACAGAATGGCTTTTTTTTTTAATAAAAATGTAATTTTTAATAAGTAATAAATATCCGAATGTGAGCGAGTGGATTCTAACTGGTGGGGTGGATTCCATCATGCACTAAAGTCCGAGAAGCCAAGAACAGTGCACATAGTTTGAATATACGAGTATATATTGAAAATAAATATCCCAAAGTAACTGCCACAGTAATCTGTAAGGATCATCTCAGGAAATGTGAGCAGATCAATCCTATCCCGAAATCATGGAAGAGCTAATGGCCGGAACACTTGACACCGTATACACGTCCTCATCCACTACTCGTGCAGTAACCTTCACCGTCGACGACTTCTGTTTTTATTAGTGCAATCGAGTTATCAACGAATGTCAAAAGCCATGAATTACATTTTGTTATATTTGGATCATTACGAACCAGATGAGCGTTCGCTCCACTTATTGGTTGGCTGTCTCTGGGACGGAAACAAGAAAGTCTATACTGGAAGAAGGGCGTGTGTTCTGGATCGGCGCATGTTTCTGTGAGCTACGGAATCTAACCTGAAGAAATGGCAGAATTGGTATTTGCTCAGAAGTGTGGTAATTATGTGGGAAATGTACCAGACAAAACTACTGGATACCAGCAGGATCCTGAATGCACTTCGAGGGAACAGCTTGAAAATGCTGTACTGCTTCACACTTTGCAGAGACGACGTGCTGCTTCGTTGCGAGTCCAAGTGAGACCTGGCTTGCTGCTACAGATTGCGTGTTCTGCCACATCCCAGAATGAGTGTGAATGGTTGGTTGTCTCTGGGTCAGCCCTGTGATGACCTGGCAACTTGTCCAGGGTGTACCCCACCTCTCACCCATAATCAGTTGGGATAGGCTCCAGCTTGCTCACGACCCTGCACAGGATAAGTGGTTACGGATGATGGATGGATGGATGGATGGATGGTAAAGGTCTTTATACGTAGAATGTGGGTGGGGTTCCCCACGTCTGAAAATATTTTCGAACAACTATCCTGTAAATGACAACTTGCACATCAAGTGGTGAGTAAGTTTGGCTGCATCTGAACATGTACATTTCCCTACTAATAGTATGCAAAAAGTATGCAGGGTGTCTCAATACTCCGTTGGCATTTAATCGTAGTCGAATGGTACCTTTGTGTCTCAAAACCCAGCACTGTCTGTCAAAGGAAACAAAAATGATAAAGATAACTTTAGACACTGGGGGGGATAGGAGAGGAGCTCTGTAATGCAAATGGTGGGTGTACAGTCCATGGTCCATGTGGTGAAGCTTGCTATCTGTCTCGGCAACTCCTGAACCATGCAGCGAAACTGCCCGCATTCTCGCCGACTTCACAGGATAGGTTGTACCCAACGTTTTCTTCTTCCTTTTTTTTTTTTTTTTGCAAAAGAAGCAGCACCAGCTTGTCATCTCACAGGGAGGGAAAGTAATCTCATCGCCCCCTACTGGATGCGTTCTAACCTCTATGGCAAAATGAATGGGAATATCTTTTCAAAAAATTACATTTCGGGTTGCACTTCAAAGTTAAGACAATGGCTTCCATATGTTGCGCATGTCGGGCAGCTCTATCGATCCTGGTGATCATACTTTATTTTTTCCACCAATTTGAATTGTTTTGAATGTTTTTTTTTAATAAACTGATCGAAGACTACATGGACCCGACGTCGCGTATGTGACGTCACCGCAAGTCTAGCGCCTTCCCAAATCTGTAGCAGGTAGCGGCCGGCGAGTAGCCTACGTCAACATGCCGATTTGTATAGCGTGGTTGGCGGGAGAGCTGTCAGCACTTGTAAGGGCTAGTATGAAGAACAAAACTTATCAAGCCTACTGCTGATGCAGGGGCTTCAAAGTTTGGGAGAATAGCAGGGTACAAATAATTTACAGCAGGGTGCAAAATGGTAAAATGTTTGCCAGCGGCAGACATAATGCACGCAAAGCGTGCAGGGATGGATGGATAGATAGATAGATAGATAGATAGATAGATAGATAGATAGATAGATAGATATGCAAGTACGAATTTTTCATGGGGCGGGATGGTTTGGAACAGGCCATCTAAAATTGGGATAACATTTACCCGGGACGGGTATTTGAGGCGGGTCGTCTAGCTTAAGCTTGATTAGCGTTGTTACGCACGCCAGTGTTTCCCACAGAAATTTTGGAGACTACGGGGGAGGCGTGGGGGTTGTTTAAAATTGAGTGATGTGTTAAATATTAAGTTATTACTGAAAAACTATTGATTAAAAAACAAAGACACTGAGAAATGGTCCTATAAACATCTTTACCAATATAAAAGATTACCAGGACTACAAAAATGCAGAAAAATAGGCTTTACTTATCCAAATGCACCTGTTGGTTCAAAAGTTAAAGTGCAGAGAACCTCACAGCACAACATGAAGTTACCTTAAAATATAATATAAATGCCTCAGCTTTCATGTAAGAAAAAAAAAAACTATTAATACTAGTACTGTGTGCAGGCAGTCTCTCCTGAAGACTAAATTAAACAATAATTATAAAGTAATAAAATAAATGGCTCAGGCTTCATAGAAGAAAAAAACAATTTGAACAGAATCTCTCAGTATGATGCTGAAGCTGCCTAAACAATGGAAAATAAAATACCGTTTTGGCATCCATTAATTTCTTGTATTAAGTAAAAAAAAAAAAATGTTGCCAGATACTGCTGACGTTTTACAGCCCAAAATATCTTCAAAACCTGCCAAAATGCACTTAAAACCGCCCAAATTGGGCGGGAAAACACGCAATTTGGCAACACAGGCGGCAGTAATGGCTGCACTCGTGTCGAGGATGTAAATGCAGTTGACGCGGCAACGGACATACATGACATAGTGGATGTAATTTACGCTCACAACTTTTTTTGCTGTCAGAAATATTTAATATTAAATTTTGTGACTCAACTGACAATAGCCGGCGGCATAACAAGCCATAGCCGGCGATTTGCCGCCGGTGACCGGCTACTTTTGAGACCGCTGCTGATGTAATATGAGCGACTCTGACTAGACAGTTTGGTTGTAGTCCGTTTCTGACAGGTTAGACGCAATTTTGATCTTTTAAAAGACAGCGAAATTTTACCTGATACTTTCGCAGTTAGTAGATAATCCCAACATGTACAACATATTTTTGGGGGGTGTACAAGTTCCACGTCATAACTTCGTGGGATTTAAAAAAAAAAATCGTGTCTATGGGATTTTCAATAGTATGGCTCTCGGCTTAGGAACGCTACCACTAGGATCGCTGCGTTTCACTTTCCCTCCCTATAATTGTTTGTGGAAGGCTCATAAGCATAATCGTGTCCCCGTTTAACGTGAAAATTATTGTTGCATTAAATCTGTTAATTGTTTTCCCCCACTTTCTTATCGTTTATTCAAGTCATGCTGTATATGTAAAGACCTTTTAATTAAATCTGCATTGCTTAATATGGGAATGTATTGCAAACTCTGCTGGGGTGGGTTTCCCAAAAGCATCGCAGCACAAAGATCATTGTTAAATGGTAGAGCGAGTTACCGCGGTGGAGTGCTCCGTCCGGGTTGGGAGTGAGTTGCTGCCCCCAGTGAAGGAGTTAAAGTATTTCTGGGTCTTGTTCATGAGTGATGGTAAAATGGAGCGTGAGATGGACAGGATGATCGGGGTGGCGTCAGCAGTAATGTGGGTATTGTACCGGTCTGTTGTGGTGAAGAGGGAGCTGAGCCGGAAAGCAAAGCTTTTGCTTTACCGGTCAATCTGCGTTCCAACCCTCACCTATGGTCATGAGCTTTGGGCAGTGACCAAAAGGATGAGATCGCAGATACAAGTGGCTGAAATGAGCTTTCTACAATGGGTGGCTGGGCTCACCCTTAAAGATAGGGTGAGGATCTCCGACATCCGGAGGGATCTCGGAGTCGAGCCGCTGCTCCTTCATGTCGAAAGGAGTCAGCTGAGGTGGTTCGGACATCTGATTAGGATGCCTCCTGGGCACCTTCCTTTGGAGGTTTTCCGGGCACGTCCACCTGGGAGGAGACCTCTGGGTAGACCCAGAACACCCTGAAGAGATTATATATCTCATCTGGCCTGGGAGCGCCTTGGGATCCCCCAGGAGGAACTGGAAAGTGTTCGGGAGAGGGACACCTGGAATACCCTGCTTAACCTGCTGCCACCATGACCGGGTTTTGGATAACAAGGCTCAGCATTTAACTTTTAAACTCGAAGCATTTGCTTCTATTTGTTAACATTTTTCTTGATAGCGGGGAGACGGTAATGCCTTTTACAGGGGTGATAGCGTGCCGCGCCGGATTTCCGGCGTACCGTGGCTGGGGGGGGGAAAAAAAATCTAGTTTGCCCATTGTCCTGTGTCATTCTGAGATGCGCAGATAGACAAGGGAATTCCGAATTCCCTTTACTGTCTATCTGCGGATCTCAGAATGACACAGGACAATGGGCGAACTAGATTTTTTTTTTTTTTTTTCCCTAGCCACGGTACGCCGGAAATCCGGCGCGGCGCCGGAACGCTATCACCCCTGCTTTTATCTATTTCTCTGTTTGAACGAGCAAAAACGGCACAAAAATTAACCATATTGAAGACAGACTAAGCCTTGCTTGCATGAAAGACGGTGTCTGTCTGACCCCAGCTGTAATTATCATGTGATGCGTGACATGCAGAAGGGGTCTGTAAACAGTATGCGTACCGTACTACAACAGCGGGGGGATATAAAATAATCTGCAAAGCAGTAAATGAAACCGAGACGAAGAAAACAGCCCAGACATAATGGCGCAGACGTAGTGAGGGTTTTAGGAACTTAAATAAAAGATCAAAAAGCCTAATTTTTGTGGCGCTAGTTCGTAATGTATGCTCATTCCAACTTACCCGGTCGGGCGTGTCAAGGACATATCCCACTTGCCCGAATGCATGCTTCACTTGTCCCGGGCAGTCGGGCAGTCCTTAATGTCGAGCTCTGGATAAGCGGAAGAAAATGGATGGATGCTTCAGGATGAAACGAACCAACGTCATTGCAAGAGGTTGTGAATCGAGTGAGTCGCCTAATGAGGTTTCTTAAAATCTTGTTTCTTGGTCCGGCTAAGACGCTACTGTACACACCACTTAAAGGCTACTATGTAAGGAATAACACACGGCAGACCCTGCTGTTTTATGAAATTCATGCATGCCAGGGTGGTGTGATGCGGCACAGCGTGTAGAGGAGTGCTGCCCTGCCACCCCACATACATCACATCAGTAATTTTTGTCAGATTCAAGAATTCAACTGCACAGGTATGTTGGTGCAAAGTGATCGGTGTGTACAGCGGCGAGGTCACGTGTTCTGTCCAGGCTCGACGGTTGTGTGCTTGGAGTTTTCCTGCGTGATTGTTGCTTTCGAAGCTACATTCCTATGCACGTGTCCTGATCTGTTCTTTTAAAGTTCTGGCAGCGCAGAAACCAAACGCCTACTTTTTCCTCATCAACATTCTCCCTGTCTCAAGGGGACTTTTGTTTCAGAGTTCAGGTTTCCGAGCAGGGATGTTTTCGATACTGAGTCCGTGTGTGTCGGCGTAATTGGACAGCAAATAAAAAATAAATATTTAAAAAAAAAAAAAAAGAAATGGGATGTTTTGAAGCTGAAAGTTGTTTGGAAGACGTGGCGTTTTTCCTTCTCGTTCATGTGTGTGTGTTTCTTCCTTCCTGTATATCTGCAGTATTCCCAAAAGGAAGACAAATATGAGGAGGAGATCAAGATCCTGACTGACAAGCTGAAAGAGGTGAGCTGCCTGACTGGCCGGTTCTAGAACCCCAGGCTTGCTTAACTTTTGTTGAGGTTACACCGAGTGACCTTGCACAGGTGTTTTTGATCAACGTGTGTGTGTGTGTGTTTATCAGGCTGAGACCCGTGCCGAGTTTGCCGAGAGGTCCGTAGCCAAGCTGGAGAAGACCATTGATGACCTGGAAGGTAAGAGATTCTGCCGTAAAGCTCGTTTTCTGACCCCTCCTCCTCTTATTTTACAGATACTCGCCATTCATTTTGTGTTTCTTGTCTCGAAAGCCATAACCCTAATGCCTCCTTCTGTCCTGATGTAGCCTTTCCTATCATTCCTGGTGCTAAATTTGTCTGTTCCGTTCTTATTTTTCGTGCAAACAGATGAGCTCTATGCTCAGAAACTCAAGTACAAGGCCATTAGCGAAGAGCTGGATCACGCCCTCAACGACATGACCTCTATGTAATTACTCGGCCCGTGTTTTGTGTGTATGCACATGCGCAGTATTTCAGCTGCTTCTGCACCACGGTAGTGCCTGAGCCTCAGCGCCAGATCGACTTTGTGCATTATTTACCACTGGCTGCAGAATCGCAGTGTGGTGGTTGTTCTTTTTTTTTTTTTGGGCACTGTGAGTGGAATGTTGGTATGATTTGGTGTGCGTGTGTTAAAGAAGGCACTGCATGGAGTTGTTTGGCTGCGTGACACCTGAAAAGAAGGCAAAGTGATAAATGCCCCAATCATAAAACACGAAAAGCTGTGTAGTTTCTGTAAAACTAATCAAGGTTGTCGTGGTGTGATCTTTTTTGTTTTCCACCCCCAAATGGTAATTGCTCCCACCCCCACTAACAGCATGTCCTGAAGTGTTCTTTCTCTTATACCACAGCAGTTAGTCAGTGAATACAATTCTTGATGAATAAAGATGCGTCAGACTTTTTATCCACTTACGATTACGTTTCATGAAACAAGTATCGTTCGTGTAACATGTTCTTGCGGCGCGTTATACCAAGCGATCGCAAAGACGTTTCCGTGTCAATCAGGCTTTCGTCTAAACCGGGGAACAGGGGCGCTGCGCCCTCTTACTGAAATGCCGATTGAACCCCAAGTCACACTCAAGGCCTCTGCATGCTTTTGCGACAAGGCTTTCGCAGACAGCTTTTCGCAGACAGTTGTAATTTATCGTTGAGCGGGGAGTAGAGGCCAATTTATGCTGACAACCCAGTCCTCGCAGATGGTGTCGCAGATAGCGTCTGCGTAGCCCCCCCACCTTCGCAGACGCTCTGCGCGCACCTCCCAAAAATTGTGACCACCGCAGAAGCCTCGCAGACAAGAGGGCTCTGATTGGTCCACTCTACATCCGCTGTACACGCACTTCCGCTTCCCTACTTTCCCGGTTTGGTTTGTTTTCACGACCGGCATTTTTAAAAACACGAGCGAAGATGGAGCAGCACGAAGAGCGGTTGATTGAGGAAGTACATACATCTATTCGACTCCAGTTCTAGTCGTTATAAAAAAAAAAAGTTCTAGTCATTATAAGTAACCGGAGGATAAACACTCCACTAACCACACCCACCAACTACTCCTAGCGACTTCGCGCCCGCTTGCGTTGTGGCGGTGAATAACATCGCGCACGCCTATTACTCCCCGCTCAACGATAAATTACAACTGTCTGCGAAAAGCTATCTGCGAAAGCCTTGTCGCAAGAGCATGCAGAGGCCTTAATAGGCGTGCGCGATGTTATTCACCGCTACAACGCAAGGGGGCACGAAGTCGCAAAATCGCTAGGAGTAGTTGGTGGGTGTGGTTAGTGGAGTGTTTATCCTCCGGTTACTTATAATGACTAGAACTGGAGTCGTATAGATGTACATACTTCCTCACTTCCTCGATCAACCGCTCTTCGTGCTGCTCCATCTTCGCTCGTGTTTTTAAAAATGCCGGTCCTGAAAACAAACCAAACTGGGAAAGTAGGGAAGCGGAAGTGCGTGTACAGCGGATGTAGAGTGGACCAGTCAGAGCCCTCTTGTCCGTGATGCTGTCTGCGAGGCTTCTGCGGTGGTCACAATTTTTGGGAGGTGCGCGCAGAGCGTCTGCGAAGGTGGGGGGGCTACGCAGACGCTATCTGCGACACCGTCTGCGAAGACTGCGTTGTCAGCATAAATTGGCCTTCAGGCAACATGCAATCTTTCTCAAAACGATCTTTTCTCCGTGAAAACATCCCAGCAACACCACGTGACAATGTGTCTGATCATCAGATACGTTATAATTACTCCAAAAATATTCCAATCATGGTAGATACACCGCCAGATGGTGCAAAAACAATCCGAATCAGCGTTTTCTAGACTGAGCCTGGATGAGAGTGCATGTTGAGGAAAAAAATCTGAATAGTAGTGCGGGGGGGGGCCGTAGGTCCCCAGTGAGGTCCAGGGGCAACGCCCCGGTGGGGCACCCAACAACCATTAATTTTAGCAATGAAATGTATGTATTTTTCTAGAAGTTGATATCCCAATTCAACATGCCATCAACTGAAACTTTTGTATCATGACAAGTGTTCTTTTTTAAATATCGTATCCCACCTTGTTTGAAATTTTCAGCACGTTCAGTGCAACCTTTTTGGTTTTCTAACAGTATACCCATAAATGAAATGTTTCAAACAAAAAGTTTTGACTTGTACCTGCTGGTGAGATACCCTGTCTGATCCCGGCACGACGGGCTTCACGGACGGAGTCGTTGAAGCTGAGCCTGTGGTGGTGATCGCAGCAGATCCTGATATGGAGTAACTGCTCTTTAGCAAAAATGTTTTCTTACGGTGTTTCACTGATCCGGCATGACTCTGTAGAGCCTTTAATCCTCTTGATCCGTAAAATATTACATCGTACAAAGAGCTTTTCCGGGAACATTGCGTTTTTTCATGAATTCACCAATCCAAGCTTGCCATCTACCAGGGCTAGTGTAACTTTATTATCCAACCAGTCCCATCTGAACTTATTCTTCACACTCGCACATATTTCACGCACCTTAGCTTCAATCGTATTCGGCATTTTGATGTTTAAACATATTATGAACACAATAACTATCGAAATGTACAACACAAGCAAATTTGTAAGTCACAGTGAAATAGTGGGAAAGTTTTCACTATATAATAATAATAATAAGTTAATTTATATAGCGCCTTTCAAGAAACCCAAGGACGCTTTACAATATAGACAAGAAATAAATAAATACGAAAAAAATAATAAAATAAGTCCACCAAGTAGGGGTCAGGATGTAATTCCCGTGGTGTAGCAGCCACAGTCCCACCAAAAGGCGCATAAAAATGAGTCCCACATCTCCAGTACCACCGCCGTGATGCCGCCAGCAACATCACTCGAACACCACGCCATGGATCCATACAGCGAGGAGAGAAGTTCCGCCACGCAGAGCGCTGGTGTGTCCCAAACCGCCTGCACAGCCGACGCGACGCCACCGAGCAACATCGCTCGGAACATCACGCCAAGCGTTAAAGCACAGAGCGCTGGACAACCACAATGTTAAAATGAACAACGAGCTCACTGCAGTCCACAGCTGGGAGCACAGGCATCACCCACAGCGAACCAAGGCCTGGAGGGAACCGACGCCCAAAACTGGGTCCGGAGCTACTATGATGTTGGTTGGCTGTTATATCCTTCAAGTCGATGTTTTGACCAATCATAAAGCAGATAACATAAGTTTTACTTCACATACAAGCTATCGTTAAACAAGATTGTGCGGGAATCAAAAGGGAGGCATTCGAATAGAAATGTAAACACTGGTCTACATCTATCGACTGACGAGTTCAGTCTCAGTCACCGGGATAAACAAACCCTATCCCCCCCCCAATAAATCAAAAAATTCTCTCAACAGATTTGCAATAATATAAAAAATAGCATTTTTGAGTCCAAAAAAGCGGAATTCCGCCAAAAAGCGGAAAAATCTCATCCCTGCTGAGGCGCCATGTTTAGTTGTTTACTTGTCGTGGCTGCTCTTGCAAGATTTGACATGGGTTACATACAAGGTCAGCTGACTTGTAGAGCGAGATTTCTCGAGACTGAATGACCTTTCACCCACCGGCGCGGGAGCTTTTGACAGAAGTAGTTCGCGAGTTGTTTTTCTTGACACTTGGGCATTTAAAGATGTCATCCCGCGGCACGAAACGGAAGAAAGCCAAAGACTGTCCGGGGCAGAAGAAGATTACTTCTTTCTTTTTCAATGTTGACAATTTGTTACAGTTTCCCTCTCAGATAGCCTCAGAATGTCCCATTGTAGCCTCAATTTTTCAAAGGCTTCGCACGGCGGAGGGGGGACGGACAACCGGCACCATCCCTCCCCCGCTTTACTCCCTCGCCATGGTGAGCGCCCTCATACTAAATGTTTCTAGAAAAACCCCGTCAATATTTGGTTACGAAGCTTTGCTACAAAGTGTTTCCATCTTTCCAAAACCATCACCATATCAAGGCTATCGTAGCGTTTTCGATGCCCCGTATAGGTTGTTTACAATAGAAATGACGTAATAAGCGTGTTAATGTCCACCGTGCAGCAGAAACTCCAGTCAGAGCTGCTGTTTTGAATATTAATGAACACTGACTTGCTGACCAATCAGAGTGGAGCGTTGAGCAGCGCTGTGGTATAACGTGTGTTAACTTGTGCTTGCCTGGAATGCTGCTCTGCTGTTACACTGCGGTTATGCGCTCTCTCTCTCTCTCTCTCTCTCTCTCTCTCTCTCTCTCTCTCTCTCTCGTCTGAATGCCAAAGCTGGTTTGAAGGGCATTTCTTGTTTGACAAAAGATGTGTATGGTTTTTTTTTTTTTGGGGGGGGGGGGGGGGCTCAGTAGCGAGGTGTTGATCATCCCTGTTTGTTTGCAGATGATAACTTTCTGGACTTTCCACTGAGAAATCCTGCTCCGTCCTCTCAGCCTTGTCTCCATCCTGACCGCTCGCACTCGCGTCTCCTTCATCCTCCTGTTTTCTCTCTGTATCTTCAGGTTGCTGTACCTCTGTCCTTAGCTGCTTTTTGTTTCGTTGATATTTATGATGCCTTTGTATCTTCTGCCGCCTTCTTTTCTCACTGTATTGTAACTCTTCAGGCATTGATGAAACTTCTTGGCCTTGTTTTGTCGTTCATCTGTGCTGTAATCTCTCTCTCCTGTCCTCCTGTTCTTTGTCTTGTGCTGTATTTTTGACGCTCTCTGTACATGCCAAATGAAGGGAGGGGTGAAAGAAACCTTTGTGTGTGTTAACTGTGTGTGTGGGGCTCACTTTTTTTTTTTATTTCTTTATTTTTAAATAAATACCCCTTGTTCTGGGGGGGTATACTGGTTTTACCTCCGTCCATCCGAAACACCCTTTTTCTCAGCAACTACAAATCATAAGGCCATCCTTAAAAAAAAAATCCGTTTCCTGTCCACCGGGTGAGCAAAAAAATTTTCAGTCGGGAGGGAGGGATTTTTTTTTTTTTTTTTTTTGATGGATGGGTAAGAAATCGCAATGCTGTGTTTGCTTTTTCTTTCAGTACTTTATTACAAAAGCAGACACATTTAATAAAATATGATGGTTTAATCAACTGAAACTTGTACAAAAACTTTAAATTAGCATTTTAAATGCTGACTGCAACATTTGCAAAACTTTTACAAATTTACTTAAAATGTCCGACACACGGACTTTGTGTAGTTCTAAATCGAGCGTTAGGCCTAGTTCGGATGAAATTACACTATTAAAATGATCACTGAATGATTTGTTTTTCTGAATCTTTACTATTTTGTTGTTCGCTGGAATACCATTTTGCGATTTCACACTTAAGCAAATGTTTGAAAACTCCGGATCTGCTTCCTTCATGGTGGCTGCCATTTTTTTGTGCTGCACGGCGCATGCGCAGAGCTGATTCAGTTCAGAGTGCGCGTGCGCTCGGCGGAGGCAGTAGTGTGTCGGAGGGAACAGAAGCAGAGATGATGCTTATTTTGTCTCCGGTAAACCAGTCTTCTCTCATTCAATTACGTGCTGGCATCAAAAGACACCGTTGGTTGTAAATGAAACCAAACTGAGTGGTTGGAGTGTATTTTCATACACAAATGGAGAAATGCTCGCTGAGTGTTTAATTGTGTAGCCGCCACTGCAGACCGTTGTCGTTGTTAATTCATAGCATGCTCAGCTGCGTGAATGTGTCATGCACCGAAAATAAGAGATTTACAAGCCAGGAACGCCTCATGATGCAATACGCAAGAAAAGAAAGAAGATTTACTGCCATTTTACTTTGTATTTGAGTAAAGTGAATAAATAAATGGTCTGTGGAAAATACATTTAATCCTGGGAACTGCATGCACAGGAGTTTATTTTGTGTTTACTCCCCCGGCTGGCTACTTATTTGTCATGGCTGGCTAGTATGAGCCTTAGTGGAAAGCCCTGGGAATGCGGAAATGTCAAGTTCGATTTTAGATTTACGAACCCGAAAAAAATGTCAAAAAACCGGCGTTAAAAAAAATTTCAACTGCACAAACGGCACTCACCCGGCCGGTGGACCGGAAACAGAACATTTTTTAATAATGGCCCAACCACTCGGTACCAAATTTTAGCTTGAGGTTCTATGGGATGAGTAGCATGCTATAGATGCACAATGGTGTAACATAGGGAAAAAAAATTACAAATTCAGGTTTTGATTTTATGGACCGAAATAACTATTAGGCACAATTTTTACAATATCTATATAAATTAGTTGTTTTTACCCATTTTAACCTTGAAATCAGCATTTTAATGATTACCCATAATGCATTGTTTATCGCGCTAAAACAAGCAAAAACGTCATAAGACAGTGGAAATACTACCTTTACTACCTTCACATGGCGTCTTTCTCGATCGCACGTGCCTAGAAGCGTACCTTCTAGAACATTCCTGGGTGGTCACGGACTGTCACGTAGCCTAGTTCGGTTGTGAAACTCGCTAGGATGGAGTATTTTCGCAAGTTTAGTGGCAAACTTTTGCGCCGTAATTTCTCTATTCTCGAAATTTGTAACCTGAAACCCTACAAGAAATGTTTCATAATGTTTGGGATTTTGAAAAATGCTTCTAGCAAGTTTATTTCGCTGTATTTTTCCGTGAAACTTGGCATAAATCATCCTTAAGTGATGAGCGTGACATTATTTTGGTCTGGGTCACGGAGTTAGTTGGAAGCGGGAGGAATGAGAGTTTCTCAACTACAGCAGCACTTCTCACCATAGATGGCTGGCGTGTTTTCACAGCGTTTGGGATTTACTAAATCGACGAAATCTCTAGATCTACTGAAGCTACGAGGATGTAAATCACCAGGATTCTAATTTACTGGGTGAGAAGTATTATATATATTTTTGTGAAAGGTTTATTCGCGCTACAACTCCATGAAAGTTGGAATTGTTCGTGAAGGGGTTAGTTAGATTTTGGTAGCGTGACGCGCACAACAAGCAAAAGAAAAAACAAATTTTCTTCTGAATTTCCTTGCTTTATCAAAATTATTTTTTGATACATTAAAAGACTGTTTATAATATTTAAGTGATTTTTTTTTTCTTTTATTATAGAGAATATTTGATCAAAACTTTCAAAACAGCATTCAAAGTGATTTTTCACGGGTGTAAATGTTACGCGTGACGTCCATAATCACGCTAAATTTTAAGAACTAAAATTCTGTTAATTATAGATTTGTGCCATCATTCTGGGGTTTTGCTGAATAATACTTTAGGGAGTTCTTTTACAATGCTGAAAATTCAATGAGGTTTGGTGAAATTCTAGAAAAGTTATTTACATTTTAACGCGCCTGATAGCGATTGTGCCCACACAGCGTGCTACTCATAATACCGTGTATACCGTTTTCAGGTCTGTCGCACATCGACTTCCTGTTTACCGACTGAATGTATTTACGAAACCTGTAACGTGGATTTTGACGCCATTTCAAGAAGCAAAATGCGATTTCAAAATGACCGTGTACCAGGATGCTGTTTGAAATCCCTGGGGAGAGACACTGCTCTTTACTTACTCGTTTCAGGGTTCATTATTTGTTGAAGTCAACATTCATAATAATAATAATAGTGTCCTATTCCTTCGATTGCTTGTGTTCTGATATAAGCGGGGGGGTCCGTAAGTGAGCAGTAGCTTACAGTTGATCTTGGGTGTTTTTGCGATTTTAATATCAAAACTTTCCCATATGTCCATGTGGCTTGATCTGGAGTGAGTCATTGTGAAGGAGTAAAACATAATGGGTTGTTCTGTTCCAAAAAAACAAAGATGTAATAGTATGACGGCCTGGGATGAAGCCAGAGTTGGTTGATTTCCAGTAATGGCATGTCCGAAAGTATTTTTTTTTCCTCTTGTACCACAGCAGTTTGCCCACGTTTTTTTTTTTAAGTTACTAATGAACAACACGTTTAGTCTTTTAACTGTTACTATAGAAGTTATGAAACAAGGTGTAAATAATAACTTGAACTCTAAACATACGATGAATTTACAACAAAAACCACCGAAGTCATAAAAATGCGTCCCAAAAAATACAGTATAGTGGATATGTTCGACTATCTCCGCTTATTTAGGAGGTGACATGCTCTTGAGATAAACGACGACTTGTGTCTTTCAGTTCCTGATAATGGTGCTGTGAAAATGACTCTTGTTCCTAGTTACGTCCTCGCGGGCCGCATTCCAGGAAGGAGCACGTGGTTAGGATCCTTTTTATAATTCTTTCAAGTTCGCGTACGGTTGCCCCATCTCTTCATTCTTCCAGGCTTGCGAGACTTATCTTCAGGATGCCAGTTGTGTCCATACAGTGACTTTACACTTGTATTTCCTCTGCAAGGTGTTTTTAAATACTAGTGCATCTCAAAAAATTAGAATATTGTGAAAAAGTTTAATATTTTCCATCAGTTATTTAAGAAAGTGAAAGTTATATATTATAGACTCATTACACATAAACTAAAATGTTTCAAGCATTTTTCTATTTTAATTTTAATCAGTATGGCATACAGTACAAAAACATAAAAAACCCATCTCAAAATATTAGAATATTTCATTTCGAGTTTGAGTAAAACAGTATGAACACAGTGCATCTCTCGGTCTAGTTCAGTACACACAACCACAATCATGGGGAAGACTGCTGACTTGACTGTTGTCCAGAAGATGATCACTGATGCCCTCCACAAGGAGGGTAAGCCACAAAAGGTCATTGCTGAAAAGGGTGGCTGGAAAAGGTGCGCAAGCAACAGGGATGGCCGCAGTCTTGAGAGGATTGTCAAGAAAAGTTGATTCAAGAACTTGGGAGAGCTTCACAAGGAGTGGACTGAGGCTGGTGTCAGTGTATCAAGACCCATCACGAACAGACATCTTCAAGAAAGGGGATACAACTTTCGCATTCCTAATATCAAGCCTCTCCTGAACCAGAGACAATGTCAGAAGTGTCTTATCAGGGCTAAGGAGAGAAAGAAATGGACTGTTGCTCAGTGGTCCAAAGTCCTCTTTTCAGATGAAAGTACATTTTGCATTTAATTTGGAAATCACGGTTCTAGAGTCTGGAGGAAGAGTGGAGAGGCACAGAATCCAAGGTGTTTGAAGCCCAGTGTGAAGTTTCCACAGTCTGTGATGATTTGGGGTGCCATGTCATCTGCTGGTGTTGGTCCACTGTATTTTATCAAGTCCAAAGTCAACACAGCCGTCTACCAGGAGATTTTAGAGCACTTCATGCTTCCATCTGCTGACAAGCTTTTTGAAGATGCTGATTTCCTTTTCCAGCAGGACTTAGCACCTACCCACAGTGCCAAAACTACTACCTAATGGTTTGCTGACCATGATATTACTGTGTTTGATTGGCCAGCCAACTTGCCTGACCTGAACCCCATAGAGAATCTATGGGGTATTGTCAAGAGGAAGATGAGAAACACCCGACCCAAAAATACAGATACGCTGAAGGCCACTATCAAAGCAACCTGGGCTTCAATAACCCCTCAGCAGTGCCACAGACTGATCACCTCCATGCCACACCGCATTGATACAGTAATTCATGGTAAAGGAGCCCCAACCAAGTATTGAGTGTATAAATGAATATACTTTTTCAGAAGTTGGACATTTCTGTATTGTAAATCCTTTTTTTGACTGATCTTAGGGAATATTCTAATAATTTGAGATACTGGATTTCTGATTTTCATGAGCTATAAGCCATAATCATCAAAATTAAAACAAAAAAGGCTTTAAATATTTCACTTTACATGTAATGAATATAGAATATATGAAAGTTTACCTTTTTGAATTAAATTATGAAGAAAAGGAACTTTTTCATGGTATTCTAATTTTTTGAGATGCACTAGTATAAGCCTGTGATTTAGAGTTACGTTCAAAACTTCTGTTCTGGAACTGTGAAATGAATCGCCACCTGACCAGTGAGAACCAAGAACAAAAATTGGACAAAAAAAAAATTCCGGAGGTTTATCTGTTTTGGGATTTATTTATTTATTTATTTTTTATTAAGTATTAACTCGAAGGGTACTCGTTAGTGTATACCTCCGGCAAGCCACATATCTGGATTTGCATCAAAATCTAATCAGTTGTTCTTTGGTCCATGGCTCCTCAATTTCATCCAAATCCACACGCTACTTTTTGAGCTACGCTGGGAACAGACAAACGGAGTTGAAAATGTACAACCCCGATTCCAAAAAAGTTGGGACAAAGTACAAATTGTAAATAAAAACGGAATGCAATGATGTGGAAGTTTCAAAATTCCATATTTTATTCAGAATAGAACATAGATGACATATTAAATGTTTAAACTGAGAAAATGTATCATTTAAAGAGAAAAATTAGGTGATTTTAAATTTCATGACAACACATCTCAAAAAAGTTGGGACAAGGCCATGTTTACCACTGTGAGACATCCCCTTTTCTCTTTACAACAGTCTGTAAACGTCTGGGGACTGAGGAGACAAGTTGCTCAAGTTTAGGGATAGGAATGTTAACCCATTCTTGTCTAATGTAGGATTCTAGTTGCTCAACTGTCTTAGGTCTTTTTTGTTGTATCTTCCGTTTTATGATGCGCCAAATGTTTTCTATGGGTGAAAGATCTGGACTGCAGGCTGGCCAGTTCAGTACCCGGACCCTTCTTCTACGCAGCCATGATGCTGTAATTGATGCAGTATGTGGTTTGGCATTGTCATGTTGGAAAATGCAAGGTCTTCCCTGAACGAGACGTCGTCTGGATGGGAGCATATGTTGCTCTAGGACCTGGATATACCTTTCAGCATTGATGGTGTCTTTCCAGATGTGTAAGCTGCCCATGCCACACGCACTAATGCAACCCCATACCATCAGAGATGCAGGCTTCTGAACTGAGCGCTGATAACAACTTGGGTCGTCCTTCTCCTCTTTAGTCCGAATGACACGGCGTCCCTGATTTCCATAAAGAACTTCACATTTTGATTCGTCTGACCACAGAACAGTTTTCCACTTTGCCACAGTCCATTTTAAATGAGCCTTGGCCCAGAGAAGACGTCTGCGCTTCTGGATCATGTTTAGATGCGGCTTCTTCTTTGAACTATAGAGTTTTAGCTGGCAACGGCGGATGGCACGGTGAATTGCGTTCACAGATAATGTTCTCTGGAAATATTCCTGAGCCCATTTTGTGATTTCCAATACAGAAGCATGCCTGTATGTGATGCAGTGCCGTCTAAGGGCCTGAAGATCATGAGCACCCAGTATGGTTTTCCGGCCTTGACCCTTACGCACAGAGATTCTTCCAGATTCTCTGAATCTTTTGATGATATTATGCACTGTAGATGATGTGTTCAAACTCTTTGCAATTTTACACTGTCGAACTCCTTTCTGATATTGCTCCACTATTTGTCGGCGCAGAATTAGGGGGATTGGTGATCCTCTTCCCATCTTTACTTCTGAGAGCCGCTGCCACTCCAAGATGCTCTTTTTATACCCAGTCATGTTAATGACCTATTGCCAATTGACCTAATGAGTTGCAATTTGGTCCTCCAGCTGTTCCTTTTTTGTACCTTTAACTTTTCCAGCCTCTTATTGCCTCTGTCCCAACTTTTTTGAGATGTGTTGCTGTCATGAAATTTCAAAATGTCTCACTTTCAACATTTGATATGTTGTCTATGTTCTATTGTGAATACAATATCAGTTTTTGAGATTTGTAAATTATTGCATTCCGTTTTTATTTACAATTTGTACTTTGTCCCAACTTTTTTGGAATCGGGGTTGTAAGCATAACCTCCTCCTCCAACAAAGTTGACGGCGGTAATTTATGTTTAGGTTATATATTTCTCTGGTTATCTTCTTTCTGCTTAAAATATCTCCTAATGCAGGTAGCTACACTGACGAAAGGCTTTTATGTAAATTGGGTGAAATGGCTCCCGAGTTTGTGTGGGGACGCACCACAAAAGGTAGAAAACCTCAAATAAAATTTTAGGTCTTTTTTCATACGTTCACCACTGCACACGTGCTAAAACCTTAATTTTTATTATATATAATTGCTAATAAGTGTCTTGGGTCAGCAGAATAAGTTTTCATTTATCGGTCAAGATGATGATGGTTGCTTCCAGAAAGTTTCTTATCCTATCCATGCTTTTATTCAGAAGGAGGGTCTAATAGATCATAAACCACCTCACTCTTAGTCCATTGTGTAAATCTGTTTACAATGGATTGGTATAGAGGACTTTCACGTGACATCGTCGTAACTCCGGATTTGTTTACGCGGCCATGTTGCCTGATGAGCTTTGTGTTTGCCGGAAACCGCACAAGTGTACGCGAGTGATTTTTGTAAGCCCAATTCAGTGCATCTACCGTACAGATAAATTTGTCGAAGTTGCATCTAATGCCTCGGTCACAACCGGCCGTACGTGCTCCTACGGCCGGTCTACGTGCAAAAAACGCAAAGAAACGCACTTAGGGCGTGTGTGACGTGCTGATTTTTGAGCCGTAGACTGGCTGCAGAGGTTCTTTGTCATGTCAAACAAACTCTACGGGCGCTTACGTTTTTTTTTTCAGGTTGCAAGAGAAACTTATGGCCTCGTGTGCCTTCCATACGGCCGACGTGCGTCTTTCGTACGATTTGCTGGTGTCAGGTTTGGGCAAAATGTCAATTTTTTTTCGTACGTCGCACTTGCAGACTCCGTATGTGTGTCATGCGCCCCACATACGTAATTAGTGCGGCCAACGCACGTTCAGATATTCCGTACGTCATCCATGCGTGTCAAGTAAGTCAGCCGTGCATTGGCCGTATGGCGAGAGGGTGTCAATCGCACAAAAACTCGGGTATATAAAGCTGCAGGGGTGCCTACGGCCATTTGTACGCGTAGGCTTTGATTGAGAGAAAACCCAATTTCATTTCATTTCATTGCATCGCTTCAATTCAATATGCCGAAGGCAAAAGGGAAGAGGAGGATAGAAAAGGTGTCTGAGATGGAGGAGAGAGAGAGGGAGGAGAGAGAGAGGACAAGGAGCAGTGAGGAGGAGGATGAAGACCATGACAGTGACCAGCAGGCCAGGAGTTTGAGACGAAGTCTTTGCAGAGGGATTGCCATTTTCACAGTGAGAAACCAAAGTATGCCTATATATATATATATATATATATATATATATATATATATATATATATATATATATATATATATATATATATATATATACCCCTCTCCAATCGCCATAGTGCGACAAACGAACGCCGTTGGTACGCACAACGTACAGATCATGCGCAGTTCTTGCAACCTTCATACGAAGCCTGCATGGAACACAGTACGATTAGTGCACGTTTGAAGGTGTGTTGACTGTACGAATGAAGCGACAGCTGTACATCCGAGCAGCCTCAGATTTCGTGCGTGGTACGCATGTTCGACTTCCGGGTTGTACGTTGGGTGCGCGGTGATCTTACTCCTTCATGGTCACCACAACTACGTTCTCCACGAACAAAAAAAAAAAACGCAGCGATTTGAGGAAATGCCAAAAATCGCACGGCCAAAAAATCGTACGTCCGGTTGTGACCGAGGCTTAAAAGAACAACGCCAGAGACCTGTAGTGCTTTTAGATGTAATAACAGGCATGGAGATAAACCTGGTTTAGTTTTTCACCGCTTCCCGATGAACCCAGAAAGACAAGAAAAATGGTGAGCTGCAGTTAAACGGGAAGACTGGATGATAACATTCCCGTGTGTGTGGAGAACATTATATAGGTTAGTGTGAAAGCGCTGTGAAACGTTAAAATGTAGATCTGGTTCTGGGCTTGGGACGTGATATATTTTATTAGACCAAATGCTTGGCTCGATGAGCAGCATGTTTATGTACTGATAATGTAGACAAGGCTAAACACCATAAATCATGCTAGCTCTGGCTTGTTTATTACTATTAGAAGTCCATGTTTGAGCTTACCTTTGTCATAGAGTATTTTTCTTTATCAGGAATTTCCCATAACTCCGGCACGAAACGTGCCTCGAAATATCGGTAGGCATCTGTAATTTTGTAAGCCTTTAGCATCCCTAGTGTATTTAGAAATCCCAAATACTAAATAGTTCATGATGTCGTAGTGTCCCAAATCCAGTAGCTGGTTTGCCGAACCCCCCCCCCCCCCCCCCCCCCCCCCCAAAGTGGAATACAACCCCGATTCCAAAAAAGTTGGGACAAAGTACAAATTGTAAATAAAAACGGAATGCAATAATTTACAAATCTCAAAAACTGATATTGTATTCACAATAGAACATAGACAACATATCAAATGTCGAAAGTGAGACATTTTGAAATTTCATGCCAAATATTGGCTCATTTGAAATTTCATGACAGCAACACATCTCAAAAAAGTTGGGACGGGGCAATAAGAGGCTGGAAAAGTTAAAGGTACAAAAAAGGAACAGCTGGAGGACCAAATTGCAACTCATTAGGTCAATTGGCAATAGGTCATTAACATGACTGGGTATAAAAAGAGCATCTTGGAGTGGCAGCGGCTCTCAGAAGTAAAGATGGGAAGAGGATCACCAATCCCCCAAATTCTGCGCCGACAAATAGTGGAGCAATATCAGAAAGGAGTTCGACAGTGTAAAATTGCAAAGAGTTTGAACATATCATCATCTACAGTGCATAATATCATCAAAAGATTCAGAGAATCTGGAAGAATCTCTGTGCGTAAGGGTCAAGGCCGGAAAACCATACCGGGTGCCCGTGATCTTCGGGCCCTTAGATGGCGCTGCGTCACATACAGGCATGCTTCTGTATTGGAAATCACAAAATGGGCTCAGGAATATTTCCAGAGAACATTATCTGTGAACGCAATTCACCATGCCATCCGCCGTTGCCAGCTAAAACTCTATAGTTCAAAGAAGAAGCCGTATCTAAACATGATCCAGAAGCGCAGACGTCTTCTCTGGGCCAAGGCTCATTTAAAATGGACTGTGGCAAAGTGGAAAACTGTTCTGTGGTCAGACGAATCAAAATGTGAAGTTCTTTATGGAAATCAGGGACGCCGTATCATTCGGACTAAAGAGGAGAAGGACGACCCAAGTTGTTATCAGCGCTCAGTTCAGAAGCCTGCATCTCTGATGGTATGGGGTTGCATTAGTGCGTGTGGCATGGGCAGCTTACACATCTGGAAAGACACCATCAATGCTGAAAGGTATATCCAGGTTCTAGAGCAACATATGCTCCCATCCAGACGGCGTCTCTTTCAGGGAAGACCTTGCATTTTCCAACATGACAATGCCAAACCACATACTGCATCAATTACAGCATCATGGCTGCGTAGAAGAAGGGTCCGGGTACTGAACTGGCCAGCCTGCAGTCCAGATCTTTCACCCATAGAAAACATTTGGCGCATCATAAAACGGAAGATACGACAAAAAAGACCTAAGACAGTTGAGCAACTAGAATCCTACATTAGACAAGAATGGGTTAACATTCCTATCCCTAAACTTGAGCAACTTGTCTCCTCAGTCCCCAGACGTTTACAGACTGTTGTAAAGAGAAAAGGGGATGTCTCACAGTGGGGAAACATGGCCTTGTCCCAACTTTTTTGAGATGTGTTCTTGTCATGAAATTTAAAATCACCTAATTTTTCTCTTTAAATGATACATTTTCTCAGTTTAAACATTTGATATGTCATCTATGTTCTATTCTGAATAAAATATGGAATTTTGAAACTTCCACATCATTGCATTCCGTTTTATTTACAATTTGTACTTTGTCCCAACTTTTATGGAATCGGGGTTGTAAAATTCCCCTGAAATATTTTACATTTATCGTTAATGTGTCCCGTACAAGAGAAAAACAATGACCATCCGACTGAAATGAAGATTCACCACAGATATTTATTTTATTGAGGTATTTGATGGTCATTTCTCCAATTTTGATGAGTCTAATAATTAGATATTACGCCATGGTTATTTTTACATATGTGCGCACACACACCTGCTGTACTCAGCTTCCGCAGAATTTCGTAAACGATAACACGGCCGGATCACTGAGAGGCTTGAACTCGTTTTGTTGGAACTTTGTTGAATAATTACTATAAAAATGGTGTTGTTCAACAAATATTCAACTTGCCCCATCGGACAGGCAGATGTGGATTTGACTTGATAAACGTTTGGTTGTCCCGGACAGTCGGACTGCCGTTAATGTCGAGCACTGAGCCAGGAAGTACAGGCTTATCAGCACTTTCTTTCCAGTTGATCTAATGCAAACAACAATCAATTATGGATATCTTTTTGTCCATTTTGTGAGACTGTTGATCAGCCTTTAAAACGAATTGGTCGGCGTTTGCCCTGCTACCTTGTAGAATGATGCTGGAAAGGTATTAACTATTCTGACTGTTACAATCATGCGCTATTTCAGATATTTGTGAATTAGGCACGTAACGATATAGCACATGGTGATAAATCATAATTTAAAATTTGACAGTTCAAATCAATGAAATGATAACTGCAGGTTTTTTTTTTTTTTTTTTTTTAATTCTGATTTGAAAGTGGCGTTTTTCCTAACTGTAAATGCATTGTTGCCAGCTGAGGACACAATAACATACGTCAGCAGGAATGCACTTGGCTTCACTCTAGGTGGAAGTAACACAGCTTTAATGCTGCAAAAATACACACAACAGATCTAAAATGGGAAAGAGCTGTTGTGCGATTGACTGTACAAATGGATCAATCAAGAAATCGGAGCTCTATTTTTAGACTACTGAAAGCTAAAGAGTAGAGAAGCAAATGGAGGTAGAACAAATGTTCATAGGTTTATTAAGAAAAGGCCTGTTCATTAACACTCTTTATAAAAGGAATATTTTAGTTAACAGGCTATTATATTTTACACCACCCTTTTACAAATGTGTAAATCGTTGGTTAAAGCTAGACGGCCTTTCAATTTCATAAAATCGGTGAAATTTAGTTCCCTTTGAAATTTGGTCACTGTGATCTGTTTATTTCTGTAATATCAAATATTAGGCCATTTGTGGCTGGGAAGTTATTTAATTTGAGGGGATTCTCGAGCAAATAATGTGCATGAAATCGCTCATTTTGTGCAGACAAGCAGATAGAGGACGTCCGTGTACGCATGCGCAGGTTTACCGTAGTCATCGTCGTTGTCTTCATTTATTTGGGTTTTACGGCAGCTGGCATCCAGTGTTGCATTACTGCCATCTACAGGTTTACCTTTTGGGCGTGCACTGACAGTTCCGTCATTCTGTCGCTAAACGAACAGCTGATCACACCGAGGTGCTCGCTGAGCACCGATATTTATTAGTTTGGTCCTGCGTTTCCTTTCCTTTGTGTATAACATGACGTCTTTTCTCGCTTTCCATTACTGTAGTCGGTCTTTCACGTTTCATTCGCACACTCGCGTCCTCCATTTTTCTCTCCTGTTTCAAATTTGTATCCCACAATGCCTTGTGCGAACAGGGAAAGCCCACCACGTCATGCATGAACGTAGTATCTTGTATTGGGTCATGGTGAAGCAGGAAAAAAATAGCGGAGAATTTTAGGGTCACGTGACCGTAATTCATTAATTGTTCTTAAAAAAAAAAAAGCTAATAAAATTGGAAGTCTATGATTTCGAATTCAGTAGCTTTCGGTCCACTGAACAAAAATAATTGAATGTCGGGGAAAATTCTTTTTATGACCTACACTTAAAATCTGAAAGGCAGTCTAACTAATAAAATGAAACCTTTTTATTTAACAAAAGGAATATTTAAGTTGATTTACGAATGCCTGTTGGGAACGAAATCAAATTGTCAGATATAACGGTTCAGAAGCTTTGAGTACAAGTAGCTGTAGAGAGCTTCTGTTATTTCTTATCTCATATGGACAAGGATGGTCCTCAAAAGCCATTGAAACATCCTGCAACTGGTTCAAGTCGATTTATTTGTGTCGTGCTTTTAACAGTGGATAGTGTCGCAAAACAGCTTTCCAAAAAAAAGATTTTGTACGTATGAACTAATAAATTTACGCCTAATGAGTAAGCCTTCTCTCACCCACACCAGCCAGTTTATCAACGGCAGTGCAATATATAACATCCTGCAATTCAAGAGCATCGTCAGAATGAGGAAAAATACGATCCGAGTGACTTTGAACATGATGGCTGATTTTGACCATTTCAGAAATCTCCTGGGACTTTCACACCCTCAAACGAGCAGCAGTTCTGCAGCCATAAAGCCCTTGTTGATTTAGAAAGGTCAGAGGAGAATGAGCTGGCTAGTTCTAGCTCACAGGAAGGCTACAGTAACTCATGACTCTTTGCAACCATGGTGAACTGAAAAGCATCTTGGAATGCACTACCTGGAAATCAGCTGGAACCAGTCTCACCATTCGAGACAACAACCCTAGTCTACTCGCCCAATAAGTAAACAATTCATTGTGCAAAGAAAGACGAAGGCTACTGTCTGTACTTTCAGTTCTTGCTGAAGGCATCTTGTTCTACACTTTTATCCACTGGATAATATCTGAAGGTGACACTGCTCAGGTGTAGATCCTGATCAGTAGGGTGCATCAGTTGCCCTCGCTTTCATAAAATCTGATGCATTTTTGTTTGGGTGTTCCTTTTCGCCAATAAAGACATCCTGTAAAATTTTTTGACCATATTCAAAAGTCTAATGGTGGCACCATGAGGTTCTTTTTTTTTTTTTTTTGCCAAAAAACGCTTATTTTATGTTTTCGCGTAAGGTTTGAATCACAATGTCGGACTCCGTTTATTGATTTCTTGTGAGCCAGAGATCATGTTAAGAACCTTTGCAAGGGATTGAGAAGCATTAATGTGATTCATAATACATTTGTATTGTTTAAAAGTAGTTGAACAATGATTCAATGAACAGCTAAAACTCAAACTGTGCTTGATGATATATTTAGAATATGCACTAAAAATGTGGATCCAAGATATTTGGTATACTCTATAAGGTGCCATAATGTTTCATGAAAAGTGATCGAAATTTTGTCAAAGTCATAAAATAGCAGCTTTTTCCATAACTTTGAGCTCCTGGTGCCACCATTAAACTTTTGAATTTTATCAAAATATTTCACCCAGTGTGTTTTCTTACCAAAAGGAACATAAAAACAAAAATGCATCATGATCGGAGGAACTTTTCATTTTTACGGGGCAACTGATGCACCCTACTGATCGGTCCTACATACAGGATGTGTCTTGTATTCCTGATCATAAATGAATCCAGTTGTACCACAGAGTTAACTTTGTCTTGTAGATGTTCGACAATTTAACAATTATTCATCGAAGATGAAGTGAATAATAACTGCGATAAAGTCGAGCTTAATGTTTTAAATAATATTGACTGGTTTTGAGTGGTATATCAGACATTCTGTATTTCATTCAGCTAGCATGATACTGAACGAGTCAAAGACGAGTAGCTGAATGGAATATATCTGATAGACTACAATAAAAACCCCAGCCAATATTAGTTATTATACGTACACATTCGATGGAACAATTATAGATTTTACAAAAAGTTAAGAACTTGCCAATACTGAGTGCTGATTCTGATTCAATGTTCTGTCAATCCAATGCACTGTACAAAGTCAAAGTTCTAACAATAAAAATGGTACAAGTCCAAAAAGCCTGAACAACAACCCAACTTGTGTACGAGCTATATATAGGTAGACAGTTCAAGTTCAGTTACTTTTGGTCGTAGTTAATTGTTCCATTGCAGTTGTTCAAAACAAAAAGACTTTGCTGAGTGAAGTCCTCTTGTAAAAGTCTCTGTGACTTTTCCTCACCTTCAAGTAGATCTTTGACAATTTTTTCAGCATTGCTCTCTTTTCCAGTTTTTTGATGTCCGTTGGTATGTTTTTCTCTTGTAAATACGCGTGAAGAATATCCAGTGCATTTTTGGTAGCCTTTTGGGTGTTCGGCGCATCTTTCTCTTTAAATCTTCCACTTTTAATGAAGCAAACCTTGCTGCCATGTTTGTGTACAAACAGTCAGTCAGTCACTCACTTGCGCGGTAGTTTTACATCTCCGATGTGTGTCTCTTCCAGTTTTTCAATGTCCATTGGTCTGTTTTTCTCTTGTAAATACGTGTGAAGAATATATAATGAAGTTTTGGTTGCCTTTCAGGTGTTCAGCGCGTCTTCAGTTTGTTTGTTTATTTACACTTGTGTTCAAAATAATAGCAGTCCAACACAACTAACCAGATCAATCACTGTTTTTGGTGGAAATTATATTACTACATGGCAAATAATTTACCAGTAGGTGTAGTAGTCATAGAAAACCAACAGACCCAACATTCATGATATGCATGCTCCTGAGTCTGTGTAATCGAATAATTAAGTGAAAGGGACGTGTTCAAAATAATAGCAGTGTGGAGTTCAATTAGTGAGGTCATTCATTCTGTGAAAAAACAGATGTCAGTCAGGTGGCCCTAATTTAAGGATGAAGCCAGCACATGTTGTACATCCATTTCTCTCTGAAAACATGAGAAACATGGGTCGTTCCAGACATTGTTCAGAAGAACAGCGTGCTTTGATTAAAACGTTGATTGGAGAGGTAAAACGTATACTGTAAAGAAGTGCAGAAAATGATGGGCTGCTCGGCTAAAATGATCTCCAGTGCTTTAAAATGGACAGCAAAGCCAGAGAGACGTGGAAGAAAACAGAAGACTACCATTCGAATGGATCGAAGAATAGCCAGAATGGCAGACTCAGCCAATGATCAGCTCCAGGGTGATCAAAGACAGTCTGAAGTTACCTGTGAGTACTGTGACAATTAGAAGACGCCTGTGTGAAGCTAATCTATCGGCAAGAAGCTCCCGCAAAGTTCCACTGTTAAAAAAAAGACGTGCTGAAGAGGATACAGTTTGCCAAAGAACACATCGACTGGCCTAAAGAGAAATGGAAAAACATTTTGTGGACTGATGAAAGTAAAATTGTTCTTTTTGGGTCCAAGAGCCGCAGACAGTTTGTCAGACGACCCCCAAACACTGAATTCAAGCCGCAGTACACTCTGAAGACAGTGAAGCATGGTGGTGCAAGCATCATGATATGGGGATGCTTCTCTTACTGTGGTGTCGGGCCCATTTATCGCATACCAGGGATCATGGATCAGTTTGCATATATCAAAATACTTGAGGTCGTCATGTTGCCTTATGCTGAAGAGGAAATGCCCTTGAAATGGGTGTTTCAACAAGACAACGACCCCAAACACACCAGTAAGCGAGCAGCATCAGGGTTCAAGACCAACAAAATGAAAGTCATGGAGTGGCCAGCCCAATCCCCGGACCTTAATCCGATAGAAAACTTGTGGGGTGACATCAAAATGCTGTTTCTGAGGCAAAACCAAGAAATGCAGAGGAATTGTGGAATGTTGTCAAATCATCCTGGGCTGGAATACCTGTTCACAGGTGCCAGAAGTTCTCAGAAACCGTGGTTCTACAACTAAATATTAGTTTAGTGATTCACAGGAATACTAAACCCTTAAGATTTTTTCAGTTTATACAGTAAATATTTGAAGTTTGTAATGAAAAATGCAGACACTGCTATTTTTTTGAACAGCCCAATGTTCATTTTTCTTCATTTTCTGTAAAGTAATTCAAATATTGATACATTTTTCTTCATGTTTTGATGTAGAATATAATGTGCAGTGTTCCCAATGCATGGAAATAAAAACTATTATAAGGATTTTGAGCTTTACTCACGTTTTTAAACACACTGCTATTATTTTGAACACAACTGTATTTATTGCTTAAACCGAGCACTGAATTAACCCTGTCTTCTCTCTCTCCCGGCCAACAAAGAAATGATTGTGCACATGCACACCAGAAAAGCTTGGTCATTGGATCTTCATGTGTGATGTCGTGTTGTCTTGACAACATGCAATATTATAACAATATTGCACGCTCATTCTCCATTGGGGAGAGTGGCATAGTACACGGAGGATAAGCGATATGATATTGCATGCCATCAATAAAAACACTAGAAGGGAATAGAATACATGTATGTTATTTACCAGCTGGGAGGTCCGTATCGTGAAATACCGTGACCAAGGTCTTAAAAGTACTGACCGAGGTCAGTGTTCAAGGCCGAGGTCACGGTATTTCACCATACGGACCGACCTTAAGCTGGTAAATAATTTTATATTTTATTTTTTTCTTTACCAAATTCTAACAGAAAACAAGAGCGCCCGAAAGGGAAAACCAAGCTGAGCCGCCATTTTGAATCCTCATTCACGGCTGTCATGCAAATTGCTTCCTCCTCGGTATACAAGTGCACTTCCATGGCAGGAAAAAAAAAAACACTACATTTTGCCGCCCATGTAGTCCTCTATTTATACAAATAGGAGTCATTCAGGATTCTGCCATGTTTTTGCTCGGCGTTAGCAACAGTTAGAGGTTTTTAAGCTCTCTCCTGAAATGTTTTCTTTTATTTCTTCTTCCTCAGGGAAGTAAAACTCGCTTTTGCTGTGAAGATGGTCGTTACCGCTATTAATGCTATTCTCCTGAGAAATGCGAAAATAAATGTGGACAAAAATTGCTACGTTTGTTGTTGTGAACGAGCGAGTCGCCAGAGGTCTGTATCCAGGGTCCATAACTGGGGCCCGCATCATAGGATACGGACCCGCTCACCAGCCGATCAGCGCGCAGGATTTGATGGAAACCGGACCGTGGAAAAATGCATGTTTTCGTACCGTGGAAAAAGTGGCCTGTATTTATAATAATTGCCGATATTCACTGAGCCTGGGGCAGATAATTGTTATAGTATAAATGCACAGTTGTGGGTTTTTTTTTTTAAATTATTAATCATTTATCTCAAACTTCAATAGCGGCATGTAAATGTAATAACTTTGCGGCGCAGACTTGTCAGTTATCTACGCCGAGTCACATGAGAGACTTTGTTTTGAAATCAATAAAACAAATCTCAGTTCCACCTGATCTTTGAACAGTTTTAGACCAAACTTTGTAGCATCTTTAGTGCTTTTAAGAACAGCATTTTCTTTCATCATTTTGTAATTCTTCCTCTCTTAAGCTGGGCATACACGGGTTTTTTTTTTCTTTTTCCCAATCGTGGTATTCAGCTGCTGCTCACACTGTACAAGTGAATCGCAGGGGTAAACAGCACGCAGCTTACGATTCCTGTTCTCACACTATACGATCCGATGCTCAGATGCGATGCTCAGGATTTCAAACAGGTTTGATTTTCATCCGATCGATCGGGAGGAGGTCATGAGGTGTTAATCGCTTGTCGTTACCCCATGTATACTACACGATCCGAGACGCACGATTGAGCCAAAACTCGGCCCGATCTCCAAAATAGTCGCACGAGTGAAAATCGTGTCTCAATCGGGCCAAAAATCGCACAGTGTATGCCCAGCATTAGTGATGAAATGACTGACTGGCCGCCATTTTGCCGAATCGCTCGAGATAATTATCGAGAAATAGTCCGAATTTCTCAACGCATGTGATTTTCTGTAATCACCTGTGTATTTATACTAAATGTAATTTATAAACAGTTAAAAAGTTTATGTACGACACGCCATATATGGAACTTTAGCAACTAGAGCAGTTCTTATTCTGAACCTTTGTTTGTTTATTCCCCCCATCCCCCTTCTTTCTCCACCCGCTGACACTTTGCGATTATCCTATATTCAGACAGAAAAATAATTTCTGTATATGACTTGCTAATTTTTAATTTTAAAAAAAAGTGATTTATTTTCCATATTGATGTTTTCTGTAACAAAAATATTGAGATTGGTTCAAATCCTTTTGTGTTTTTTTTTTTTTTTTTTTCTTGTGTCCTCACCTTGCAGAAAAGCTAAAAGATGCCAAGGAGGAGAGTCTCAGTATCCAGAACACTCTGGACCTGACCCTGAGCGAACTGAACAGTTTCTAAACATCCTGGACCAGGACATTCCCCCGTTCCCCTTTTCAACACACTCTAATTCGGTCCAAGTTGTCTAATTCACCCAAAGTTGTTTCCTTTCCACTTTCTTCACCCCACTTTTTTTTTTTTTTTGTATTAAAACTGATATCACAGAACCCACCAGCTTGGGCAGCAAAGCTCTCAGCAAATTTGTGCCACGTTTTTCCTTTTCCAGAACTGTACACAGAGTTGTGTGCGTGTGTGTTGCTTTAAGTGGGATTTTAGCACCTCACTGGGCCCGAAGTGTGTCTGTGTATTGTATTTGTCAGAAAACAGAAGACCTCCCCTTTTTTCTTTTTTTCTTTTCTGATGTGCCAAACCCCTGAGCTGTTTCATCTCAGGCTTTCACAGTGTGTTGCTTTGGTTGTGACAAAGCTAAGGTACAGTCCCCTTTAGTTCATCCTTTTCTTCCACATGGTCTCTGGACATCCTCCTTCCCTGAGAACCCTTTCTTTTGGCGAGGGGGTGCTATTATTTAGGCACCCTTGAGTAAATCTTTGCTCTGTGGTAAATGTCTCTGGTGATGTGCTCATCCCTTTCTTCTCTACCATCACCATTTTCTGGACCATGTCTCCCGAGCTATCTATTTGCAAAATGAGAGCCTTTAATTTGTGTGGGATTTTTTTTTTCTTCTTTTTTCCCCTGCCATTTGTTTTTGTTCAGTTATCTATATTGTGTCAGGGTGCGATGTTTGTCACTGGTTTAACAGTAAAACCCACTTGCCTTGTTTGAACCACTACATGTGAAACACTGCACTGTTAAGGGCTCACGGCAAACATCAAGGCCTGAAATTCACCAAGCGTTCGTTAACGATGACGAACTGTGCATGCTTTTAATAGCACGATAGAAAAATAAGCTCCCAACAGGAGCAAGGGATTTTTAGACAACTAAGCGGCGTCACTGCCAGATGTTTCATTTTGCAACATCGAAGTAGTACATATTTCTGGCCCAGAAATCGAGGGGGAGGTAACATTTAAAACTAAAAAGATTTAAGCATAAATGTGTGTTTTTTAACTGGAAAAATTTAAAATGCATATGTAATCACTGTTATTGTCTTTGTAATGATTTTTTTTTAAATAAAGTCCATGATTTTTAATGTCACATCAAATATTGTCAAGTTTTTTTTTTATAGCGCTTTTAAGAGCAGACATTGCTGCAAAGCAGCTTCACAGAAATTTAATGACTTTAAACATGAGCTAATTTTATCCCTAATTGATCCCCAATGAGCAAGCCTGTGGCGACGGTGGCGAGGAAAAACTCCCTCAGACGACATGAGGAAGAAACCTCAAGAGGAACCAGACTCAAAAGGGAACCCATCCTCATTTGGATAACAGATGGCGTGATTATAAATAACTCGCTTCTATAACTGTCCTATAGAGTCACAAAGTATAATTGTGTAACCAGGAAATTCATTATAGTTTAACATGAAGTCTGTTTTGGTGACATTATAAACTGTTTATTGTTGGAAACTTTTTAGTGCAAAACTCATTCCAACTGCAGTCCTCAGACATAGATGTATTACTGTAAGTGTCCAGAGCATCTCCCAAGTGCGACTTTTGACTGTCCATATGGGGCCGTCCTCTACAGGAGCGATGAGATTGAGACTCCAGCCAGATGTAGGGCATCAGGATGGATCAGGTGAGTCCGAGGAGCAGAAGAGGTCAGGATCTCTGGTGTCCTTTCATTAAAACATTTATTATATTGTGAAGAACGACTCCACTCATCTCATTATCTCTAGCCGCTTTATCCTTCTACAGGGTCGCAGGCCAGCTGGAGCCTATCCCAGCTGACTACGGGCGAAAGGCGGGGTACACCCTGGACAAGTCGCCAGGTCATCACAGGGCTGACACATAGACACAGACAACCATTCACACTCACATTCACACCTACGGTCAATTTAGAGTCACCAGTTAACCTAACCTGCATGTCTTTGGACTGTGGGGGAAACCGGAGCACCCGGAGGAAACCCACGCAGACACGGGGAGAACATGCAAACTCCACACAGAAAGGCCCTCGCCGGTCACGGGGCTCGAACCCGGACCTTCTTGCTGTGAGGCGACAGCGCTAACCACTACACCACCGTGCCGCCGACTCCACTCCTGATTTAAAAAAAAAAAAAAAATGTCTTATTGAGATGTCTTCAGTGGGTAAGATTTATTTATGTATCCCATTTGAAGCAACTTGCATTGACAAGTGATGCATGTTGGAGGGGGTGGGGGTTGTAAAATAATGTAAAACAGAACAAAAAACAACATGGCAAATTTTATGCCCTAGTGTGCCAAAAACCAGCATGTACAGGTAAGATTTAAGGTGTTCTCTGCAATTCCCAAATGGACCAGGCTTGTCTAATAAATGTTGGAAAGTGGTTGCGGAGTCGAGGGCTACAAGTGGTAACCTTTTAAATTTGTATTGTGTACTTCCAGATCTTCAATACAGCCATCTTTGTTCCCCCTGAAGTCTTGTCTATAGTAAGAAGACTAGACTGGGAGCATGTGAATGCTGATCGGTTAGCTTCAGTTATTGATAAACTTGAGTGCCCAACTGACAGGCCTTTAAAAAATAATTATATTAGTTGCATGTTTCATTTTATTGCTATGCTAAATATCTTCAGTTCAAGCACTTTGGTCTTTAATAATGGAAGGAGCAAAAAACAAACAAAAAAAACCCTCACCTGGCAGCACTAATTTTATACCTATACGTTGATTATGGTAATATTTCTCAATCATCAGCTTTCAATCCTATGAAAATCCATGACCTTGAGTTTGACATTTCAAGGTCAAAGGTCATGGGTGCCAAATGAAAGCCCATATGGCACTTCCTAGAAGTTGATAATGGTAAATATCTGTCTACCATCAACCGTTTTCAAGTTGCAGCCCTCTGAAAACCTGTGACCTTGAGTTTGACCTTCCAAGGTCACTCAAGCTCAAAGATCATGGTGCCAAATGAAAGGCCATATGGGAGTTCCTATATGCTCATAATAGTAAACATCTGTCTGTCGGCAACCGTTTTTGAGTTATAATGGAAAATATGGATTGTTTTTTGAATGTCTTTTTATTAATAATTCAGAATTGCAGCGAAAAGAAGAACGTACAGAGACCAGCCCAGAGTTTACCAGACATCGTGAGCATGAATGAATGCAAATCAAATAGAGACTGTCCCACCCACCCCTTGACGTACAAAAAAAAACCCCAAAACATACAGCCAGACGAGTCCATTGCAAACAGGAATTAATTACATAAATAGAGGCATACAGTATGTAGGGGAGCACTGTGTGCCTCATGAGAGTTTTTCAGCTTCCATATTTGCCACGAAAGTCAGGAATGGTTGCCATGTAGAAAAGAAGTGTGCAGTTGACCCTTTTAATAAAGCAGCAGATCTTCTCCAGTTGCAAGTACAGCCCCGATTCCAAAAAAGTTGGGACAAAGTACAAATTGTAAATAAAAATGGAATGCAATGATGTGGAAGTTTCAAAATTCCATATTTTATTCAGAATAGAATATAGATGACATATCAAATGTTTAAACTGAGAAAATGTATCATTTAAAGAGAAAAATTAGGTGATTTTAAATTTCATGACACATCTCTAAAGTTGGGACAATGCCATGTTTACCACTGTGAGACATCCCCTTTTCTCTTTACAACAGTCTGTAAACGTCTGGGGACTGAGGAGACAAGTTGCTCAAGTTTAGGGATAGGAATGTTAACCCATTCTTGTCTAATGTAGGATTCTAGTTGCTCAACTGTCTTAGGTCTTTTTTGTCGTATCTTCCGTTTTATGATGCGCCAAATGTTTTCTATGGGTGAAAGATCTGGACTGCAGGCTGGCCAGTTCAGTACCCGGACCCTTCTTCTACGCAGCCATGATGCTGTAATTGATGCAGTATGTGGTTTGGCATTGTCATGTTGGAAAATGCAAGGTCTTCCCTGAAAGAGGCGTCGTCTGAATGGGAGCATATGTTGCTCTAGAACCTGGATATACCTTTCAGCATTGATGGTGTCTTTCCAGATGTGTAAGCTGCCCATGCCACACGCACTAATGCAACCCCATACCATCAGCGATGCAGGCTTCTGAACTGAGCGCTGATAACAACTTGGCTCGTCCTTCTCCTATTTAGTCCGAATGACACGGCGTCCCTGATTTCCATAAAGAACTTCAAATTTTGATTCGTCTGACCACAGAACAGTTTTCCACTTTGCCACAGTCCATTTTAAATGAGCCTTGGCCCAGAGAAGACGTCTGCGCTTCTGGATCATGTTTAGATACGGCTTCTTCTTTGAACTATAGAGTTTTAGCTGGCAACGGTGGATGGCACAGTGAATTGTGTTCACAGATAATGTTCTCTGGAAATATTCCTGAGCCCATTTTGTGATTTCCAATACAGAAGCATGCCTGTATGTGATGCAGTGCCGTCTAAGGGCTCGAAGATCATGGGCACCCAGTATGGTTTTCCGGCCTTGACCCTTATGCACAGAGATTGTTCCAGATTCTCTGAATCTTTTGATGATATTATGCACTGTAGATGATGATATGTTCAAACTCTTTGCAATTTTAGACTGTTGGACTCCTTTCTGATATTGCTCCACTATTTGTCGGCGCAGAATTGGGGGGATTGGTGATCCTCTTCCCATCTTTACTTCTGAGAGCCACTGCCACTCCAATATGCTCTTTTTATACCCAGTGATGTTAATGACCTATTGCCAATTGACCTAATGAGTTGCAATTTGGTCCTCCAGCTGTTCCTTTTTTGTACCTTTAACTTTTCCAGCCTCTTATTGCCCCTGTCCCAACTTTTTTGAGATGTGTTGCTGTCATGAAATTTCAAATGAGCCAATATTTGGCATGAAATTTCAAAATGTCTCACTTTCGACATTTGATATGTTGTCTATGTTTTATTGTGAATACAATGTCAGTTTTTGAGATTTGTAAGTTATTGCATTCCGTTTTTATACAGTTTGTACTTTTGTCCCAACTTTTTTGGAATCGGGGTTGTAATACATAATGTTCTTAATCCAATGTCCATAAGTTGGAGGTGAAGAGTCTTTCCATTTACACAAGATGGCGACCCTGTAGAAGGATAAAGTGGCTAGAGATAATAAGATGGGGAGTCTTCTGGCCAGGATGGAGCTGACAGCAACAATGTCAGTTTGGTCCATGCTTAAGTTGACATCCTGGGGGGTTACTCCAAATATCGCCATGGACACAGATTTTTGAAAAAGTTTTAAAATATCAGACCCCAGTAGTTTGATATTTTCGGGCATGTCCATAGCATGCCCGAAAATAAAGCATAAAATGCCTGGGGCCTGTTTACATCGATTGCAGGTAGGGTCAACATCATCGTATATTAGAGCTAGTCGAGCCTTAGACCAATGGAGCCGATGTACGATCTTAAACTGAACAACAATGTACCTTAGACAGACAGATGAGTGCATTCTCTGAATAGCTTTGTGCCACACATCATCCTGTATCCGTTCCCCAATATCATCTTCCCACCTTTTGTTTCAAAGAGTTCAAAAATTCAGGATTGTAAACATTGAGCAGTTCATAGATTTTACTCATGGTCTGTTTTTCCTCTACGCTGCATCTAAGAAGAGAGTCTAAAAGAGATAGGGTAGGGAAGAAAGGAAAGCAGCTGGACAGAGAGGCCATAAAGCTCCTGAGCTGTAAATACCTATAGAAATGTGCTCTGGGGATGCCAAATTTCCCCATTAGCTGTTCAAAAGAGGCAAAGGTTCCATCAATATAGAGGTTATGCAGTGAGGTGAGGCCCATTTTTGACCATATCTCAAATGCTGTATCTATTGTAGTGGGGATAAACATATGGTTTTTAGCAATTGGTGTAATGAATGGAGGGTCACTAAATTTGAAATGGCATCTAAATACTGTAGATACCAGATCTTAATGGTGTATTTCACAATTGGATTTGTCATGAGACCAGATATAGGTTGCATCAATGGCAGTTTAGCACACAACAGAGAATACAAAGTAGATTTCCTTTCCATAGTTACCCAATTTGCGGTAAGGTCTATTCGGATCCAGTATAACGTTGCTCTAATATTGGCTGATCAATAATAATATAAAAAGTTTGGAAGTGACATTCCCCCTGCTTTGCAAGGCTGTTACAATATTCTACCCTTGATGCTATGCCTCTTTTTACTCCAAACACAAGTTGAAATTTGAGCATCTAGATTTTTGAAGAACGTTTTTGTAAGGAATATTGGTAAACTCTGAAAAAGAAAGAAATTTGGGTAAGACTGTCATCCTGACAGAGTTAATTCTGCCACCAAGAGAAAAAGATGATGAATCCCAGTGGTCAGTCTTGTTTCACATGTGATAAAAGTAGTGTTGTGCATGAATGCGTTCATTGAACACGCTTGTTTTTCCATGAACTTTGAACTGAACGCAATAACTTTGTAATGAAAGAACTTAAACGTGAATTCGTTCAAATTATGCGACATGAACGACAAACATGAAGATGAACAAAACATGAAACCTGATGAATCGAGTGGCACGTCTACTTGCAAGATATTTTACGTTCTACGACTTCACTGTCGGTCTGATGTTGTCACTCACTGCCCTGAGGTGCCGCGTGTGTGTAATGCATCATGGATAACGTAGTGTGAAGCCGGAGATAGTGGATGGCTCTATGATTTGGCTCCATACTACGTTACCCATGATGCAGCAGAGGAGAGTAGGCGTAACCCAGCGTTCCCTAGCTACAGGCAGCAGACAGCGCGCACACTCACAGCAACATCTCATCATCTCTAGCCGCTTTATCCTTCTACAGGGTCGCAGGCAAGCTGGAGCCTATCCCAGCTGACTACGGGCGAAAGGCGGGGTACACCCTGGACAAGTCGCCAGGTCATCACAGGGCTGACACATAGACACAGACAACCATTCACACTCACATTCACACCTACAGTCAATTTAGAGTCACCAGTTAACCTAACCTTTGGACTGTGGGGGAAACCGGAGCACCCGGAGGAAACCCACGCAGACACGGGGAGAACATGCAAACTCCACACAGAAAGGCCCTCGCCGGCCCCGGGGCTCGAACCCAGGACCTTCTTGCTGTGAGGCGACAGCGCTAACCACTACACCACCATGCCGCCCCAGCTCTGTCCACCTTTCCTGAAAAAAAAACAAGTAAGAACATCGACAATGTCGTTCTCAAATTTGAAACGACACATTGAGTTGAAGCATCTGTCCAGTTTCAAAGCATATATGCAAGTCCTCGAGGATCAGAAGGGAAAGGGCAAGAAGATCCCCTACCAAAATCCCAAAATCCAAGTCTCATCAGACTGCCTGCAGCCTTCAAGAGTACCACTGTCTCCCAGCAGCAGGTAGATAAACTGATTATTGACTACATTGTGGAAGATTTACAACCACTAAGCAAAGTTGAGAAACCCTCGTTCATCAGACTAGTTTATTAGAAGTTACTGTTAGTTGAAACTGAAAGCATTTGTTTGAAGTCACGTGTAACGTTTTGGTGCAGTGGTTGAGTCAGTGAAGAAATCAAAATATTTTGTCCTTTTTCCATATATAGTATATACAATAACTTCCATTTTGTGTGATAGAATATAATATCTATAATATGTGAGTAGTGGGGGTGGTGTAGTGGTTAGCGCTGTTGCCTCACAGCAAGAAGGTCCTGGGTTCGAGCCCCGGGGCCGGCAAGGGCCTTTCTGTGCGGAGTTTGCATGTTCTCCCCGTGTCCGCGTGGGTTTCCTCCGGGTGCTCCGGTTTCCCCCACAGTCCAAAGACATGCAGGTTAGGTTAACTGGTGACTCTAAATTGACCGTAGGTGTGAATGTGAGTGTGAATGGTTGTCTGTGTCTATGTGTCAGCCCTGTGATGACCTGGCGACTTGTCCAGGGTGTACCCCGCCTTTCGCCCGTAGTCAGCTGGGATAGGCTCCAGCTTGCCTGTGACCCTGTAGAAGGATAAAGCAGCTAGAGATAATGAGATGAATAATGTGAGTAGTTTTGAGCTAGAATGTAGCATATGATTTTAGTCTTTATTTTCATATCCCGCCTAAAAGTAAAATGAACTAAACTTTGAACTAGTTCAGAATTAAAACTGTGAACTATGAACGTGACCAGTTCACTTTTAACATGTTTGAACTGAACTTGAACTAGTTGAAAAAAAGTGTGAACTTGCACAACACTGGATAAAAGAGGTAGGTAGTTGCCTTTATATAGATCGTTATGTTTGTGTTATCCAGGCCCCTAAATATTTACATTTTTTAGGGCTGATCTTAAAAGGAGATGAGAGAGAGAGGGAGCATCTGAGGTTCTTGTACCAATTAGCATTAATTAACTTTTCTGAAAGTTGACCTTATAACCGGAGATCTGACCAAATTTATTAAGTAATTCTGTCAGGTTTGGAATACTAGAAGAGGGGTCGGAAATCTAAAGTAGCATATCATCAGCATATAGTGACACTTTGTTCTGACACCCTTCTCTGGATTCCTTTGATGCTGTTGGACATTCTCAGAGCAAGTGGTTCGATTACCACAGCAAAAAGAAGTGGTGACAGGGAGCGCCCCTGTCTTGTACCTTGCTGTAGCTTAAAAAAGATGACAGGTTATTGTTTGTGCGCACAGTGGCCAATGGAGACGAGTAGAGAGTTTCAATCCAGTATATAAATTTAGGACCAAAGCCACATTTTTTTTTTTAGAGTGTAGAAAAGGAAGTCCCATTCCACACAATCAAATGCTCTTTCCGCATCTAATGAAAGGATCACTTCTGGCATATTAGACGTGGAGGGACTATAAAGAATATTTGCAAGGTGTCTAATATTAAAAAAAGAATGTCAGTTCTTAATAAAACCAGTTTGGTCTGGTGAGATGATTTGTGGAAGGATTTTCTCCAAGTGTCTGGCCAGAATTTTAGCATCGGTATTCAAGAGTGAAACTGGTCGATAGGAGCTACATTCAAGGGTTTTTTTTTTTTTTAGAATTAATGAGATAATCACCTGAGGCTCAATGGGAGGCAAAGATTGGGACATGAAGGTCGGATATCCATCTGGGCCCGGGGACTTGCCATTCTGCATACTATTAATTGCCAAATCGATCTCACAGGTCATTATTGGCCCCTCCAGGTCAGCCACCATTTCCAGGTCTGTAGATGGGATACTCAATTCTTTAAAGAAATCCTCAATGGCTGTTGAGCTAGTAGATTGATTTGAGTAGTACAGTGACTGGTAAAATCTGTAAAAACACGCATTGATTTCTACATTATCTGTGTGCCTTATGCCGTGTTCATCGCATATTTCAGGGATAGCTTGGTTAGCTGCTTTCTGATGTAACTGGTGAGCCAAAAGCTTCCCAGCGTTCTCTCCATGTTCATAATAATTACATTGTTGTTTAGAGATCATATATTCAGTTTGCTGAGATACTAAGAGGTTATATTCTGTTTGTAGTAGCATTCGCTGTTTGAGCGATACTGACTTGGGGTTATGACGATGTGACAAGTCCAGCTCCAGTATCTGATCCGATAGCTGTTTGAGGCACTCATTCCTAACTCTCCTCTGGTGGGCACAAAATGAAATTATTTGGCCCCTTAAATATGCCTTCAGAGCCTCCCATACGGCTGATGGAGGCATTCCTGGTCTCCAATTAATACTAAGGAAGGATTCTATTTCAGACCTGATGTACTTCACTAAAGCTTCATTTGAAAGCAGCGCAGAGCTGTGGTCTAAGTTGGGAGAGAGAGCACGGTTTAAGTCTCCACCCAGAATAAGATGATGTGTAACCATATTTGGCAGTTTAGAAAAGAAGGACCTAAAAAACGTGGTCATCCCAGTTGGGTGTGTGGACGTTAGCTAAGATGACAGGGAGACCATATAGCTGGCCAACGACAATTATAAAATGCCCACCAGAGTCAGATTCCACGCTAGTGGCAGTAAACTGTGTATTTTTACTGATTACTATAGCTACACCCCTGGCTTTTGAGTTGAAGTTAGAGTGAAATGTCTGGCCCACCCATCCGCCCTTTAATCAACCATGGTCAGCGACATGAAGATGAGTTTCCTGAAGGAATACAATGTCGGTGTTAAGAGTTTTCAGACGAGTGAATACTTTTTAACATTTCACCAGATGATTAAGAGATTTAACATTCCAGCTCACTAATTTGACTAAGCAGCCACCATATATTGTTGTCAGCCATATGGAAGTGAGAGAGATGACATAACACATTTGAGTTTCCCCCAAATACAAAAAAAACGTGACAGTAAAATGTAGGGAAAAAAATAAGGTCTGGTCTGGCATTACCCTCTCTCTTTCTCTTTCATGTATCGTCATCATATGTCCAGCTTTGTGTCGTGTAGACATGCCCTCGTCTGAGGTCCCACTCGGAAGAGGCCCTCTTCTGAAGGTGGTCTATACAGGGGACAAGCGGTGATTGTGGTTGGCAGTCTGCTCAGGCTCCCCGCACTCACGCGCTGCACTGTCTGTTAGGCCCCACTTCTTCATAGAGGCTTTGAAGCAGCCAACCCCAGTGCGTAGGTGATTCAGGAGAGTCCATTGCCGGCGAGGTAGGTCTTCTCCTTCAGCGCCATCTCCAGGATCCTGGATGTAGTGGTGTATACATGTCTGACCTGCTGACTCCCATTCCTTCTTCCATGCCACCACCAGCCAGGCTTTAGTTGACAGGTCCTCCGGGATAGAAGTGAGCATCTCTTGGGCCGCCAAGTTGTACGGGTGGCGGGACTTGAGTCTGCTTGGAGGTGTTGCCATGGTTGTGGTGTTATGAAGGAGGTGCCAATCATATTCCTGGGCTTTCCTTGCTAGGGTGAGGGTGGCAGCCTCTCACCGTAGGCTGGCTGGCGCAATTCCTGCTAGGACTGGCAGGTAGGACATGGGGGTGGGTTTCAAGCAGCCTGTTATGATCCTCAGGGTGTTGTTAATGGCCGCATCCACCATCTTGGTGTGTGGGCTTCTGCTCCAGGTTGGGGCACAGTACTCGGCAGCAGAAAAGACGAGGGCTTGTGTGGAGATACGTAATACCTTTGCGGAGGCACCCCAGGTTGTACCAGCGAGGCGACGGATAAGTGAGACCCTTGAGGTTACTTTGGCCCTCACTTCCTCGAGATGTTTATACGACAAAGTCCTGTCCAGGCGTACGCCAAGGTACTTTGGGGCCTGTTGGAACTCCAGGGGTTTGCTGTTCACCGAAATCTCCAGCTTCCTTGTTGCAGAGGTGGAATGCTGCGGACACCGTCTTCCCAATGCTGAGCTGCAGGCGCCAGCTGCGAAGGTAGGCAGCCAAGATGCCCATGTCCTGGTTTAGGCCCTCTTCCACCACCTTCCATGTTGGTTGTTGCAGCATAATGGCTAGGTCGTCTGCATACCCATACCTTCTGGATGTTGTTGCAGGTAGGTCAAGGATGTATATATTGAAGAGCATTGGTGAAAGAACAGACCCTTGTGGGACCCCGTTTCTCAGCCTCCTAAGCCTGCTACACTGGCCATCACTGGTCTGGAGGATGAAGCTGCGGTTTGACAGCATCTCCATGATGAAATTGACCATATGACAGTCTGGGATGGTTCTCAGCAGCTTCAGGTGGAGTCCGCGGTGCCACACGGTGTCATAGGTGGCAGTCAGGTCCAGTAGGACAACCCCTGTTTTTGCTTTGGCCTGGAAGCTGTCCTCAAGGTCTTGCGTGAGCAGGGTTACTCGGTCCACCATTGACCTGCCCCAACGGAAATCTGCCTGTTCCCTCAGAAGCTGTGGGTCTACTACAGGTTCAATACGGCTGTGAATCATCCTCTCCAAGATTTTAAAAGGAACGCAGAGCAGCGAGATTGGCCTGTAGGCCTTGGGGTCATCCGGGGGTTTGTTGGGTTTCAACAGGGCTATGACAGCCACCCGTCTCCATGTCCTTGGGAGTTTGGACTTTTGGAGGCATGCCGAGAAGAATGCGCACAACCAGGCGGATGTTGTTTCGCTCTGGTGGATCACAAACTCTGGATGGATGTTGTCGGGGCCTGGTGCCTTGCCTTGTTTGAGTTTGGATATGGCATCCCTGAGCTCGGTTGATGTAAATTTCCCTGACAGATTGGCATTAACACTGGCTGCCCTGGAGAGGGCGGATACCTCGCGAGATGTTAAGCGGGCAAAGTCTATCTGCACCTGGGAAGCGGCCATTTTTTAGGAGTTGGGCTGCGATGGCGTTTGCTGTCACCGGGCACTTGGGGGATGTTGTACTTCTACCTGAGAGCTGATTAATGGTCTGCCACGCCTTACGGCTGGAATGGGTGAAGTCAATCGACTCGACGACCTCCATCCATCTGGCCCTGCGGGTGACATCCAGCTTCTCAAGAAGTGCCGTTGCTGTTGCATCCACTTCAGCTCTTGATCCAGCCTGCTGGTGGGCTCGCAGGAGGTGGTTACACTCTTCGTCCCAACCTGGGATGTTTTTGTTACAGCCTCGTGGGATAGATTTTTTCGCTGCCCCTATCAGCACTTCGCAGTAGACCGCGTATGCGGCATCTACATCAAGAGTGTCTGGGTCCGGAAGACTGGTGGATGTTCTCTCAGTCTCTGCAGCAAATGCATGCCAGTTGGCCTTCCGGAAATTCCACCTCCCAACAGGTTTCCCCGAGACCGGCTGCACCAGTGATGGAATTCCGATGACAGACGGTCGGTGGTGCGATTGGGGGAACCTGTCAATGACCCTTCTCTCTGGCATTGGGTCATTACTGTGGAACCCAGCAAAGGCGAGGTCTGGGTTGGTGAATGTGTTCCATCTGGAGGAGTAGAAGGTTGGTGGTTCTTTGGGGTCAAACAGGAGCCGGGCATTGGCAGTGGAGGCCCACTCACTGTGTCTCACCGTCTGGTGTTGTATGGGTGTAACCCCAATCGGTGTTCTGGCAGTTGAAATCCCTGGTGTAGATGGCAGGTGCCGGGGCAATCGGGAGGTCTGATGTGGACAGTACTGATGGTGAGGGCTTGTACACATTCACAACCGTTGTTGTCTGTATCCTCGTGAACATCCACTCGAGGCTGGAGCCTGGTGGTGATTGGCCTGTGGCTGTCCAGCTGAGGTCAGACCTAACAAAGGTGGCCATTCCATGCTGCCTACTGAGGATGGAGCCGGCGAGGTGGAACCCGGGCAACCTGAGGAAGTCTGCTTTTTCACAGTGTGTCTCCTGAAGGAGGACGGCTGTGACTTTGTGGGAGTCGGCAAGGTGGCGTATGATGTCCAGTTTGGCAATGGTGAGGCCCTTGACATTCAGCTGAAACACTGACAGATCCTGACGCTTGATGGTCAGGATAGCCGCCCGCCCTGACATGCGCTTGCGTCCCCCCGACCTCTTGCGCCCTGGTCTGGCAGCGTGACGATTTGGTGGCGACATTAGTTTCATGAGCTGGTCTTTCACCATTTCTCATTACTTGCAGGAGAGGCCGTGTGGAGGCTGTCGTCTTCTCTCCCCTACCCTCAACATATGCACGAACATGCAAACCCCAAAACCCCTTGCCTAAATATCCACACATTGTGTTTTACTTGGGTAGCTTGTACTTTAAGCCAACATGAGCTCCTGCTCAACCCAACTTGAACAAGTAATGAAGAAAACAAAAGCAACAAAGTTATCATCATCTTAGTACTCAACAAGGAACAAAGGAAAATGGGAATAAACCTGCAGTACTGCATTGTTAAGTGATTGATAAAATATAATAATGAACCACATTAAATTTTTTAGATCACAAAATTCAACCATCAGTCAAAACTGAATGGAGCTTAAACTGTAAACTTCCCTATATTTCCTAAACATTCGTATAAATTCAACCAGTCTCACCTGTGAGTATACCAGGTTCTTTTCAGAGACTTTAAATGATTTCCATCTAGATCAACACCTGAGCAAAATAAACATGATTTTGTCCATCCTTAGTGTTCCCTGTTATCCGTCGTCTTGGTGATGTGTTTCTTAATGCAGGCCATGGCTTTATCTGGATCCAAAAATTCCTTGTCCACTCCATTATAGGCGATATGGAGCTGGGCAGGAAAGAGGATGCCATAATGGACGTCTTGTTGATCTTGCAGTAATTTCCTGGCTTCCGTGAATGCAGCATGAGCCTTGGCGACCTTCATTGTGTAGTCCGGAAAGATGGCGATGGCTCGTCCCCTGTACCTGAGCAGGACTTGGCTGTGAGCACGGTGCAGCATCTCCACACAGTCCTGATAACAATGTAGCTTCGCAACAATCACTCGTAGCTTTCCGCTGGCATTCTTTGGCATAGGGTTCCAATGCGAGTGATCAACGACAATGTCCTTTTGCAGTTTAAGCACCTCAGACAATAATTTAGACGCTGACTCTGTGGAGCTAGACCCAGGCTCCTCTGCAGGCCCCAGGATTCGGATGTTACACCTGTGTATCCTCCCCTCCATGTCTTCGCATTTATCTTTTACCTCCCCCAGTTCTTTCGTCAGGGTGGATATAGTAGTTTGAAGCTCTGCCACTTCATCCAACTATGACGATATGCCACCCTCCATGTCCTTAATAGCAGACTTCATTTGCTCAATTTTGCTTCGTGCTAGCATGACGTTGTTGGCTAGCTTGGCTCTGACTGTCTGATGGCCAAACTCATCAGAGAGGGAGTTTTTCAGCTCCATTCTAAAGACAGCAGCAGTATCAGCTTGTAGGCCCAAAAGGATCCAAGCTTTCAGGTCTTCCATGTTGATTTCCTCTGTGTCTTTGCAGGGGGAGGCAGGTGTGCAACTCCGGTCTGTAGATGTACTCCGTGCCGAGGAGATGTCAGGCCTGATGGTCCGTTGTACTTGAATTTGCGGAATCTCGAAGCCATTACAGGCATAAAAAAAAAATCATATCTCTGACACACAGTGTACTTAATTATCACACTGGCTTTCTGCAGCAAAGATTATCAAAAAGTGTTGCTTTTATTTTTGAAAAAAATGCAGCAGTTGAGCAGGAGCTCTGCAACACGTCTTACTCCATTGCTTGCTCACTAGCGCTCCAAAACATGTTATTTTGACCAAAAGGTTAAGCTTTCCGGTGACCTTGACCTCCACCTTAACCTGATTTACCCCCCAAATTCAATCAGGTAATCTACGGACCATTGCCAACCTTCCCTGAAAATTTTAAGTCAATCGGTGCAACCGTCTAGACGCTAAATTGTTAACAGACACACAAACAAGGTCAAAGGTCATGATGCCAAATGAAAGCCCATATATGACTTTCTATATGTTGATAACGATAAACATCTCTGTAACCGTTTTCGAGTAATAATGGAAAATATGCAAATTTTAGCAATGACCTTGACCCCCCTGACACTTGACTCCCAACCGCTAAGAAAACTACGAGAGAGATCCCATCATGCAGCATATCAGTGGAAGCAGAATTGAAAGATGAACATTTTGGAATTGGTTTGAAGTAAATATGAAGGAAGATATCACAAAAAAAGGTTTTGACCTTTTTGGTGACCTTGACCAGATGACCCTCAAACTGTTGGAGGTTCTATTTGAGACCAATGCCTATCTATCTTGAAAGTTTCATGAAGATTGGTCCAGCCGTTTTCCTGTAATGTTGCTAACAAAGAAACCACACCGAAAACAATACCTCGCCCCCTGGTGGACTCCATCCTGGGTGAGGTAAAGATGTAAATATACTACAAGGCAAAAAGTGTGTTGGAGCCTGACCAGACCATGACCTGCATATATGGGTCTTCTCCAGACTGTTGCTACAAGTTTGGAGGCATATGATTGTCTAGGTCCCCCCCCCCCCCCCCCCCTTAACTGGAACCCAAGCCTCTTCCACCATAAAGCAAGCTCCATGAAGACATGGTGTACCAATGTTTGAGTAAAATGTGAACTCAACCCCCATCCGCCCCTGAACATCTTTGGGATGTTCTGAAAAGCTGACTGCACCCCAAACTTCACTAATGCTCTTGTGGATGAATGAGCAAAGGGGGGTTGCGTGGTCATGTGTCTACAAATGATGGTGGTGTAGTGGTTAGCACTGTTGCCTCACAGGCAGAAGGTTCTGGGTTTGAGCCCAGTGGCTGACAGGGGCCTTTCTGGGCGGAGCTTGCATTTTCTCCCCGTGTCTGTGTGGGTTTCCTCCAGGTGCTTCGGTTTCCCCCACAGTCCAAAGACATGCAGGTTAGGTTAACATGGGGCAGCCTTAGACTGAAATGCCCTTGAGCAAGGCACCTTGACCCCCAATTGCTCCCCGGGCGCTGTAGCATAACTGCTCACTGCTCTGGGTATATGTACTTGTGTGTGTTCACTGCTTCAGATAGGATTTAATGCAGAGGAAGAATTTCACTGTGTGCTTAAGTCTATGCTTGAGTTTACATGTGACAAATAAAGGCTTTTTCTTCTAAAACCAAAACAGTTTCCATCAGGTGTGTCTCTAAAGTTGGGTGTGGCCCAGGCTGAGGGAAAGTGGTTTGTGTGTGGCCTGCACATGCAAATAATCTAGAGAATGGAACATTACCAGCATGGAAATGACAGCATGGCAAAGAAAACATTTCTTAAATGTAAGACTCTGAATGTAGTAGGTGTTGGTAGGAATATTCTTTTGGATTATGGGAAGTTACAGTAAGTACTTCCCATAATGCATATACATTTACTTGTACTTCTTTTTATTTTTGGAAACATGACTTTAACTTCACTACATTTGTAAGACAAATATCGTACTTTTCACTCTACTACATTTCTATCAAGGTCCTCGTTACTATGAAACAGCTTTGAAAGTGAATGTTTTTTTTCTTTTCTAAAATGCGATGGTTTTATCACAGATGACGCTGAGATAGCCGATCAGTAATCACTAGAATCGCATCATGTCCATAGGCTGGATAAAATCAAATTGACTTCTCAAGAAGGTTATTTGACCACAATCAGTTGATGGCCAAATGGAAGGAGGCAGTTCTTCTGGGGAACGCACACACCCATGGCCCATGAACCCATGTTTCAGTTTTCTGAAAAGATTAAAGATTCGTTTCATTTTAAACGTTTGCTTTGTTTGCCTAAAACGAACCACATCATGGTCTACAAATACTCGCCGTCCAACCTGTGGAAGCAGATTGAGGAACGTAAACATTTTATTCCAAGAGAAAGCTTGCAGTGAAGTTGTCTGTGCTTTTAGAGCTAGCGATAACGTTGCAATAGCTATGCAGTCTGGATAGTCAAATGACTTTCTATGGATTTGCCCACCAAGTTGCCGTAGCCTTGTCCACGGCTAACGTTATCACATAGCTAGTTAACTTGGACACTGTTAGTTAGCATGAAAAAAAACAGAGTTACGCTAACATAACGTTAACTTATCTGAAGTCCTTTCAGAAATACTTTTTAGCATAATCTTGTTAAATAAACAATGTAGAAATCTTTCTTTTCGAGTAACGCTAGCTACCCAATATGATTTCAAGTTTGAAAAGAGTTTGCTAGCATGTCAGGTGGAGCTTCACTGACTAGCTAGCTTAACATTAAACCACCATGACGGCACAGCATGTGTTCATTTTATAAATCCAGTTGGTTCCTTCAGAGGCGTTAGGTATTATAAGCGTTGTGGCAATGATACAACAATGCATTGACAAAAAATGTACTTTTAATACTTAAGTATTTTTCAAAGCAACTACTTCAGTATTTTAACTGAAGTAAAAAATTTGACTGGACAACTTTCACTTGTATCGGAGTAACATTTGACCAATGGAATCTGTACTTTGACTTAAGTAATGAAGTTGGGTACTTTGTTCACATCTGGAATGCACCAATGTCATTGCCATAAGATCCTTCATGTTTGAGTCCATTGCTGCAGATACACTGAATGATCTAGGTTTCTACAGCCAGGAAAATATCCTTCCCTCTCCAATTAAGAAGATATACTCTCACTGGCCACTTTATTAGGAACACTGCACTCATCCTGAGAAGGACACCCTTTCGCTTTCAGAGCAACCTCACTTCTTCATGGCATAGATTCCACAAGGAGACGGAAGCGTTCCTCTTGGATTCTAGTCCATGTTGACATGAATATATCACCATTGCTACAGATGTGTCAGATACATGCTCAGATATAATCCAATTTTTAATAAGTCCTGCTGAGAAAATGTGAAGTATGAATTTAATTTCAACGCTTCTATGATAATGTGACATTCAGAGGCTAAAATAATGAAACAAGGAAAATAAGATCAACTGTGAGCTACCGCTCACTTACGTATCCCCCCGCTCTCGCTTATATCAGAACGCAAGCAATCGAAGGAATAGGACACTTATTATTATGAATGTTGACTTCAACAAATAATTAACCCTAAAACAAGTAAGTAAAGAGCAGTGTCTCTCCCCAGGGATTTCAAATAGCATCCTGCTAAACTGTCATTTTGAAATAGCATATTGCTTCTTGAAATAGTGTCAAAATCCATGCTGTATGTTTCGTAAATGCATTCAGTTGGTAAACAGGAAGTTGATGTGCAATAGACCTGAAAATGGTATACATGGTATAGAACCCCAAGCTGAGGCGCGGTACCAAATATCAAGCAGTTGTGACTTGTAGTTGCTGAGAAAAATGTCACAAAATTTTGTAAATCCACGCTATATGTTTTGTAAATACATTGTCGGAAAACAGGAAGTTGATGTGCAACAGACCTGAAAATGGTATACACGGTATAGAACCCCAAGCTGAAGTTTGGTACCAAGTACCAAGTGGCTATGATTTGTGGTTGCTGAGAAAGAGGGTGTTTTGGATGGCTGGATGGACGAACAGAGGTGTAAAACCCTTCCTTTGGAGCGGGGGTATAAAAATAAAGAAATGTTCAGACTGACATGTAAAGGTCTACTCGAACAAAATTCTTGAAAATAAAGAAAATGCCCTGATATTAATTCCACATATAATCCTAATTCAGCTACAGTTAATTGTATGGGATCTGAGGATACTAATTGTTGCAGATTTGCAATTAGAATTTTTGTCCATTCTTGCTTGATACAAGGCTTCAGCTGCTCAACAGTCTGTGGTTGCTGTCATCTGAGTCTCCTCTACATGATGCATCATACATTCTCAATAGGAGAGAGAGCCCAACTTTTCTGGAAGTGGGGTTTGTAATGGCGATTTAACACTTTTGTTTATTAAAAGAGAAAGAAAATATAACAGTGATTTATTATATAAAATAATTAATTACCAAAATTAAAGATATGAAGTATTTAGTTCTCAGAAACCCTTCGGCCTTAGATCTTAGGTAGGGTTTACATTAGACTGTATCAGCGGATCATCAGATTAACGTTTTTAAAACGATTAACATGCACACAGCAACACCAATACACGATTCGCCTGCACACAGCAACGCCAATACACGGATATGCTCGGCTCCGCAGGCATCCTGCGCTCCAAATCACTCCGCCCTGAACAGCGAGTGCCCTCTGGAGGGTGCGCACTCCGGCCCTGCGCAGCTCGCAGAGCGCGCGAGTGAAGCGCACGAGCAGTGATTCGGGACTGAGCCGCTGTGTGTGTGATCTCAGTGCATATCAGGCATGCGCGTCACTTACCACTTGCAAGTGGAAGGATGGCAAGCCTAAAGACAATCATAACTACACAATGGGCAGTATTTGCATCAGTATTTGCAGTATTTTCATACTTTTATACTCTTTAATGAAAGGTGATACAAGGCGGAAGTCCGCGCCGTTTTTCAGCAGTCGCGTCACATGACCAACGCCAGCGAATCAGGAAGGTGGATGTCACAGTGACGTTGTCCAATGACGACGCCAGCTAGAGCTCAGCACAGCGTATCCGCGTATTCTCAATGTTTACACAGCACCGGACCAGACACGATCTGGATTGAATACGTGGACGCTGGCGGATTCCCGTTTCCAGGCGTTTTAATGTAAACGGACAGTGCATCCGCGAAGAAAACGAGACAGATACGGTCTAATGTAAACTTGGCCTTAGTGTTCCCCCACTGACTCAAGATCATTTGAAATTGGTCTTTATGAGAATTGCAGCAGCTTCTGGATGACTTTAGAGTGCTTCCTTCCCACTGGGGGGCAGCAAAGGACAGGGCATTAAGGTACTTCATCTACTCTTATTGTTTACACATGCACACACTGGACCTGCCAAAAGTTTGGACACACTTTCTAATTCAGTGTTGTTTCCTTATTTTTATTCATTAAACGTGACTTCATGTCATAAAGTGATGATAGATGTTGTTTCTCTTTACTTAGTTGAACAATTCTTGACAATATGGATTACTACAGTTGTGGAATAGGGCTATTTACTGTATTTTTATTATTTACTATTTACTGTTTGATAGTTACGGTAGCACAGTGGTGTAGTGGTTAGCACTGTCGCCTCACAGCAAGAAGGTCCTGGGTTCGAGCTCAGTGGCTGACGAGGGCCTTTCTGCGTGGAGTTTGCATGTTCTCTCCGTGTCTGCGTGGGTTTCCTCCAGGTACTCCGGTTTCCCCCACAGTCCAAACACATGCAGGTTAGGTTAACTGGTGGCTCTAAATTGACTGTAGGTGTGAATGTGAATGGTTGTTTGTCTCTATGTATCAGTCCTGCGATGACCTGATGACTTGTCTAGGGTGTACCCCGCCTCTCGCCCATAGTCAGCTGGCATAGGCTCCAGCTTGCTTGCGACCCTGCATAGGATAAGTGGTTGGTCAGCCTCTTTTCCTTTTCCCTTGAGAGTTCCATGAAAGGGCTTGTCTTGTGGTGCTGGAAACAGGGTTTTGGAGGGTGTGGCTAATACATCACCAACATCTCTGTTGGAGCTTCTCTTCAACTTTTGACAAGGCACACCTGTTAATTGAAAACCATTCCAGGTAATGACCTCATGAAGCTGGTTAAGATAATGCCAATAGTGTGCAAAGTGTCATCAAGGTAAACGGTGGCTACTTTGAAGAATCTAAAATATGAAACATATATTTTAACACAATTTGTTTACCACATAATTCTATGTACATTACACATTATTTCATAATATTCATGTCCTTGATGAAAAACCTACAGTTGTGGTCAGAAGTTTACATACAGTGACCTGAATGTCATCTTGGATATGAACGTCATGGCAGTATTTGGGCTTTCAGTCATTTCTTTGAACTGTTCTTTTTCTGTGGCAGAATGATTGTACAGCATACAGCTTTAATAAAAAAAAAACACTAGAATTTGGTGCACAATTTTTAATTTTCTTTAGGTTTTCTGAAATCAACACAGGGTCAAAATTATACATGCATTACATGGTCAAAAATGTACATATGGTCACTTAGATTATTAATTCAGAGGTGCTGAAACTTCTAAAATGTCTCTTATCTTGCCAAGGCCGAGGTCTCTTAACTTCCTGTTAGTGATCATGATTGACTACAGCTGGTAGCTTCTCTGTGCCTTCATAAAAAGGGTTTATTTACAGCACTCATTGGATTGACCAACACACAGTAAAATGGGACAGTCCAAGGAGCTCAGTGCAGATCTGAGAAAGAGGATCACAGATGTACACAACTCCAGAATGTCTCTTGGAGCCATTTCTAAACAACTGCAAATTCCATGATCAGTTCAAACAATTGTATCCAAGTTATTGTGAGGTGTAGTCACTTTGCCAATTCACTTTGCTTAAGAAAACCCAAACTGTCACCCTCAGTTGAAAGGAAATTGGTTTAGATGGTTAGGAACAACCGGGGAACCACCATGAACTGCCCTGCCATGAACTGGAAGCTGATGAACACCATGAACTGCCCTGCCATGAACCGGAAGCTGATGGATCACTGTCTACAGTTCAGATCACCATGGACTAAGAGGCTGCCATCCAAGAAATAACCCCCTGCTCCAAAATTGACACCTTCAAGCTTAACTAAAGTTTGAAGCTGACCACACAGACAAAGAAAAAAAGCCTTCTGGAGGAAAGCTGTGTGGTCAGATGAGACAAAGATTGAGTTGTGTGGCCACAATGACCATGATGTACAGAGAGACACTGTATGTTGGGGTTCACCCAGGAAGAGACCCCGAGATTCCTTCATGAGCCCCCTCGGATCCGGGACGAATGATAGAACGAGAGAAACAGACAAGGGAACACCTGAGTTGTTCACATGCCGGTTTATTCGCACAGTCACTTCGTCAAAGATGAAAGATTACAAACACCTTTTATAACAAATCATAATCTCTCCAAACGTCTATTGTGTCTGTCAAATGTGTGTGTGTTTGTATGTGACCTCAGAGAGGGGTGTGTATGTGTGTGTGTGTGTGTGTCTGTCTATGGGTGTGAGTGAGTGACATCATTTTGATATGTGTCTATGTGCTAGGTCAGCAAATCACATCTTAATTCCATATGTATGTGTGTGTGAATGAAACCTTCAATCATAAGCAAAATAATATTTCAGCAATTTGACAATGTTTTAAACAAAGACTATGTTTGGTCTAACAAAGAAGTGTTCTTCTCCACTGGACGAAGGTCAGGCTACACAGGAACAGTTTAAAATCACTGCCATAGTATATGCAATAGTCCAAAATAATAAAGGCTCTAAAAAGCTCTAAAATATACTATAAAAAGCTCTAAAATATACTATAAGTAATATATACTATAATATATACTATAAAAATATAATATAAGAGTCTTAACTCTTTGTTCAGCAATAAGGCTACCATTACATCCAACATTAAAGTGTGTGTGTGGGTCGATCTGACACTAAAACAGACCTTGGTGGGTCCTTCAGACACTTCTCTGTTCAAAATACACATTTCATAAACAAAATGTTCCCAAACAATGTCCAGCCGAGACAGAAGGTCATTTTTAACTGAACCTTAAGTTAACTCTTAATTTTGTCACCATTTTAATAATAATACTTATAAGAATAATAAGAATAATACTTATATAACCCTAACAATCCCCCCCTTTGATAATAGTATCACTATTATCAAATCCTATTATCACCTCATGATCATATATGTGATTACATCGAGAATTAATCCTGAGTTAATCTTTGCCCTTCTTGACGTATATTGGTGCTCAGAGGGCGGGCATGCCCAATCTCAGCCCTCGTCCCACCTCACCGGAGCTTAGAGAAACTCAAAACCTCTTAATTCCCAGATACACGCTACTTCCTTCAGAGTAATTTGTTCTAAAACAGTGAGGGGAAAAAATTAAATTAGAAGGCATATCGACCTATAGTGAGAACAGAGTCCTGTAAGAATACAGAGTTTCAGAGCATAGAGATGTGTAATAATAGTAGAAAACGGCATCAGATGAAAGACATAACACATTCGTGTGGTGTGCGCTTGTGCAGTCCAGTTAGCGAAGTTAGTCCAGAAGATGTTGTCTCGAAGTCCAGCTCGAGCGGGTAACCCTGCTCCGAGCAATGAAGTCCAGCTCGAGCGGGTAACCCTGCCCCGAGCAATGAAGTGGTCCAGAAGGCTCGGGCGGGTAGCCCTGCCCCGAGCAAAGATGAAGCAGTCACGAAGGCTCGGGCGGGTAGCCCTGCCCCGAGCAACAATGAAGCCACGAAACCCGTGATGAGGACTGTCATGGTTGTAGTGAGGATGATTGGTTCCAAATGGGGCGCAAGATCTCTTCCCCTCTTTGTTCACAACATCTTGAGGATTCTCAGTCGAATCTGTGCAGAGCTCAGAAATGGAGAGAGAGAGAAAACTGGCCAGAGGGAGACTAGATAGGGACACAAAAAGCGTTAATAGCAGCAAACTTATTATAACACAACTTTGTTATGGAGCCTTCTTCAATCGAGTGGCATGGATCCACTGTGGAAAAAGATCAGTTAAAACAGCAGCAAAAGTAATGGCGACTATGTCTGCAGGCCCATTATATCGTTTTCCCAATTGTCCAAATCATTACTTTAAAAAATCACACCAGCACTTGTCTCCCACGTGAAAGGGGTGTGTGGTGGAGATAATACTGTATTATTGACCTTGGTACAAATTTTATGCAACTTATCTATAAGGGCTGCAGAATACTCACCCATATGCATTTTCAAGTCAGAGGTACCCGGAGCCGGAGTTCCCTTCTTCCAGGGGAAGTCTTTATTTCCAAAAATAATTTCTTGGTGTCACACGAATTTCAGCCAGAATGAATTATGGATTACAGAAGCAAACCTGTGTCCTGCATGACCTTAATTAATTTGTCTTTCAATGTTCTATTAGTACGTTCTACGATACCAGAGGATTGAGGAATGTGAAAACACCAGTTTAGTTTAGAGATACTTACAAAGGTTTTGTGTGACTTTTGAGGTAAAACAGGTACCCTTGTCTGAGTCTATGGCATTTGAAACCCCATAACTATAACAATAATTATTGATTTCTTATTATTTTATTGTTGTTATTTTATTGTTTGTTTTTCTTTTTTATTGTCCAGTGTTCTTAGGTACCTTGAAAGGCACTTATAAATAAAATGTATCATCATTATTATTATTATTATTATTATTATTATTATTATATCTACCGTAAGTATCAAAACGAGTAACTATCTTCGTGTTCTCTCGAGAACAGGGAAAAACTTCTACCCATTTAGAGAATTTGTCCACAATCAAGATGACAAAAATCAAATGAGAAAGAAAGAGCGTATGTCTCATGCAGAATATCAGGTTGATATTGATTGAACACACAGAATAACCACAGAGGTGTGATAATATTATAAATTATAAAACAAGAACCGTCTGAGGGTTTAGAACAAGAACCATCAACAAAGATCCCTAGAGACCCCTATTACTGATAAATTAATTTAATGGGTCTGTAAATTTTGCAACACCTGTTTAACTTGATGTGACGAGTGCAAGATCAATGGGTGAGACAAAAACCAATTTTTCCGCATCTAAAACCATCAAAGCACATGCGGAGACAGCCCCCAGACACACAGGTAAGCCTTGAGCAACAATGTCTAATGTTTTGGATAAAAACGCACAATGATGCATTTCCCCCCCCTCACGCTCCCCAGAGGCCGTGCCCCGGTGTCCACAGGCATAGAGGTGGAAGGGCTTGAAGTGACCCAGGGGCGGAACAAAGGGTGCTTCTGAGGGAGTGATAAGCGACCACCATAGCGTCAGTCCAGGTCAAAGGATGTTGCAGTGGAGGAGGTTTTGTGTCTAGAATGACAGCCTTGAGAAAGTTCAAAACTTCAAAAGTCCAAATACTTAAGTGTCCATACAATATTGCAGCTTGGTTCTGGAAACCTTAAAGCCCTTATGCACCAGATGTTGGAGCAGGCGCAAGTGTCAGTGTCTTGGCAGATTTCTGGTGACTCAGCAGACACCAGAACACACAGACCACAGAGTCCTGAGGGAGGGAGAAGGTCACAGAGCGCATTATGAATTACAGCTGAAAAAAAAAACAGCAGGAGAGTCAAATGAAACCTTGAGTCCAAACACTATCTCCTCATGTGCGTGGAAAAAAAGGCAGAACAGAGATCATTAATGGCAGGAACCTGTGATATTACAGAAGAAACAATCAATTCATACGTAAATCTTGTGTAAAGTGTCTCACCACGCCTTGCTCGAGAAGAGACTGTAGGATGACATGGATCCAGAGAGAGAGGTATTGCTTATTATAAACAGGATGCACATGAATAGTTTCATGTCAATTTAAGTTCCAGGTTGCAGTGCAACAAAATGCGGAAAGGTTCAAGGACAATGAATACTTATACAAGCCAATGTATCATAATCATGATAATTTATGAAGTTTTTTTCTTAATGGTTAAACAAAGATAAAACCAAGTCTCCGATTTATAAACAAAAAGTTATTCAAGTAAACGTTTGTTAACTGTTTCTTGCTGGGAAAAAAATTATAGTTAACTAAATACATTAAAAGCCTATCCATTCCATATCCTCTGTGGTTTTTAAAGGCAAAAGTATGGAGGTTTAAAACTCAGAAAACAGTTAATCAGAGCATTTCATATCAATAGTTCGAAATTAGGAGGAACATGGTTAAGCTTAGCCTCATAAGTAGCAATAAGTTTAAAGAAAGATAAGGAGATAAAAAAACAGGGCAAATTGAAATGACAATTTCACTGAATGTAATTTGAATGAAATTGAATAGCTGATAAGCACTCTTTTGTTGGATTCGATATGTGACAGAGACTGAAAATACATTTTTAATTCAATTAACAGTATTAATGGGAATGACAATTGGTTGTCTTGGACATTTTGACTTTATGTATATGGAATTTACCTAATAATATAAAGAGATTACTTATTAAATTTATTATTGTGAGAGAGTGCCAAAAATAATGATTTTCTCTGCCCATTGCAGATTTCTGTGTGTCCTTGCCTGCTATTCTTGCATGAGTTGTTTATATTATAGCTATCTGTAACAGTCTGGGAGTCTTTATCTCAATGCTGACTGAGAAAGAGACAGAGCATATTGCTACGGAACAATTATTCAAAATATTATTTATATTATAGGACGACAATTATTCAAAAAATGTCAAAAATGAAGTAAAAAGCGGGTTAGCTCGCTGTTGAACTAATTTCATGCTTCCCAGACAAGACAAGTCCACATTTCGCTAAAACGCGTCAGAAACAGGAGTCTATAGGATATTTAAAGGTTAGAATTACATATGATTAATAAAAATACCACTACACCAGCGGCGGTGAGAGCGCCGAATCCTAACCACTAGACCACCACACGATCAGTTTAAAATGTTTTAGATCAACATTAAACATGAGGTTAAACATTAAACTTTTCGGCATTTCCATTCACACGTAGGATAAATATATTTGATGCCTTTTATTATGCCTTTAAACAGGAAGTGGTATAATACTCGATATTTTAAAAATGATTCCTGATAAATATCTTCAAATCTGAAAGTGATATTTGATTTGGCTGAATTAATCAAACTCTAAGCCTTAAATATATTTCTTCTGTTTTTACCATGTCTGTTTAATTTAAGTGAATGTTTTAAAATGGTTTTTGTGTTGTATTTGCTTGTACAGTTATTTCATTATTTAAGGTCTGAATGCATAGAATTACTGCCCAAATCTGATGAGACGAGAGTTTTGCCCTAAAGAGCTGCTTTTTTTCTTTTATCCAGTGCGCATGCCCAGTTCACAAGCATCATGGGAACTGGAGTTCTAATGTTATTTTGCCGTCACATACTTCGTAATCTAGACATGAAACTGCATTAATAGCTGCACTATTAATTATTAAAACACATTAATAGTCTTATAGAGTGCTCGCGGACCTGTTCAGAGATCACCTCGCAGACCACTCGTGACTTTCCTGATAACTTTCCAGTTACAAGTTTCGGACTATCAACACACAATGAATATAAAATAAAATACAGATGATCTACTCACCAAACGCTGAAACTAATTGATTAAGAAGCAGATTTTTCCTCTGATGATGTTAAGGGAAGAGGATCTCTTCTCTTGGGTTTCTAACAGTGATGAGATTCACAAACGATTCGGATCTTCTTCGGGACGAAACATAAATGACTCGATCGAGCGAATCGATACAGACGCATCAACGGCATTTGTTGAGTTCATGCACACGTAATGGTTCGAGGAAAGTTCATACTTTAATTTCATGCAGCATGAAAGTGTGATTATTGTTTACAATTTGAAAACAGGAATACAAATAAGGTTTCCGTAGTTTCTGAAGAATCAAGAGGGAATCAAGTAAATTGATTCACACGCATACGAGTTTGTTCTAAAGAATCGATTCAGTGAAGCTTTCGCTGAGATTAAAATGCACAATATACAGAATGTCCGTATTTTATACGGATTTGATTCAATAAACATAGTATACGGGCGTACAAATAAAGTTATACGGATTCAAAAAAAAAACCTTCAATATTTATTTAGAGCTATAATCAATTCCCACAATGATAAAAGAGCACATAACATTTACACTTTGTAGTTTTTTTGTCAAACACTGAAGCTTTGTATTCATTCTTAAAGTTTATTGAATAAAAAGTACCTGGGATATATCATTGTTAATTATCATTCAAATTTTAGGTAAATCATTTTAATTTGCATCTTATAAGGACTTTATAAGGAAATAAGGACTTTGGAAGTTGGTTATACAGGTTGGATTGACCAAAGGTTTGACATTTATGCACACCAGGAACACAGTTCTGACTGTTCATGTCCAGAGTACTGATTTGTTGTTTCATTATTTTGTGCATATCCAGTAATGCCTTATATAAATGCTAAAACAATTAAAGATACATTACACAGCTCCCAGAGATTGCAAATACCTGGATGAGGATAAATCAAACTGAGCCGGCCAAATTGTCTAGAATTTGTGTAGAATGCTAAACCACAGCAATTCATCCAATCCCGTGGGTTTTTTCTCGGGGTCCGGGTACCTTAATACAATAATACAATTAATATAATACAATTAATATAATACAATTAATATAATACAATTTTTCCCCCCATGGTGGCTGCACGAAGGAATCAAAGATTAAAAGCGCGCTCTTCTCGTGACAGTTCTCCCCCTTGGAGCGTCTTCACGAGGCTTACCGTCCCGTAAACAAATCACGAGGTTTACCAGCCTAATCCCGTGGCTCTACTAGCCCCGTCTCGTCCCGTAAACAAGAGTCTAAAAGGTCTAATCTAATCTCTAAAAAGTCTACGAGGTTCCTTACGTCCCGTGCCTCCACACGAGGTTTACCTGAATTTACTGGGTCTCTTTTCTTTTTTGAAATTACTACCAACCAGGCGGAAGTCTAACCAATCAAATTATACATTAAATTTAAAATAATTTACTCACCTGGTTGGCAGTATCCCACTTCTGACACCAAATTGTTGGGGTTCACCCAGGAAGAGACCCCGAGATTCCTTCATGAGCCCCCTCGGATCCGGGACGAATGATAGAACGAGAGAAACAGACAAGGGAACACCTGAGTTGTTCACATGCCGGTTTATTCGCACAGTCACTTCGTCAAAGATGAAAGATTACAAACACCTTTTATAACAAATCATAATCTCTCCAAACGTCTATTGTGTCTGTCAAATGTGTGTGTGTTTGTATGTGACCTCAGAGAGGGGTGTGTATGTGTGTGTGTGTGTGTGTGTGTCTGTCTATGGGTGTGAGTGAGTGACATCATTTTGATATGTGTCTATGTGCTAGGTCAGCAAATCACATCTTAATTCCATATGTATGTGTGTGTGAATGAAACCTTCAATCATAAGCAAAATAATATTTCAGCAATTTGACAATGTTTTAAACAAAGACTATGTTTGGTCTAACAAAGAAGTGTTCTTCTCCACTGGACGAAGGTCAGGCTACACAGGAACAGTTTAAAATCACTGCCATAGTATATGCAATAGTCCAAAATAATAAAGGCTCTAAAAAGCTCTAAAATATACTATAAAAAGCTCTAAAATATACTATAAGTAATATATACTATAATATATACTATAAAAATATAATATAAGAGTCTTAACTCTTTGTTCAGCAATAAGGCTACCATTACATCCAACATTAAAGTGTGTGTGGGTCGATCTGACACTAAAACAGACCTTGGTGGGTCCTTCAGACACTTCTCTGTTCAAAATACACATTTCATAAACAAAATGTTCCCAAACAATGTCCAGCCGAGACAGAAGGTCATTTTTAACTGAACCTTAAGTTAACTCTTAATTTTGTCACCATTTTAATAATAATACTTATAAGAATAATAAGAATAATACTTATATAACCCTAACACTGTACCAGCTGGTGGTGGTGGTAGGATCATCATGCTCTGGGGATGTTTTACTGCCAGTGGAACTGGTTCACTGCACAAAGTGGATGGAATAATGACGAAGGAGGACTACCTCAGAATTCTTCAGCATAAACCATCAAAAACTTGAATGCAACTTGGGAGTTACAACAGGACAATAAACCCAAACACGCATCAGAGCTGGTTGTGGAGGATAAAGCAGGCTAACATTAAACTTAAAACAAGTTCTGACTTCAACCCTATTGAAAATATATGGACTGTGCTTATACAGTAAGTCAAGTCCATGCCAAGAAAAAAAAATTTAATTGAACTCTACCAATTCTACTATGAAGAGTTGTGAAATATCCAACCAAAATTCTGCCAGAAGCTTCATCTCATCTCATCTCATTATCTCTAGCCGTTTTATCCTTCTACAGGGTCGCAGGCAAGCTGGAGCCTATCCCAGCTGACTACGGGCGAAAGGCGGGGTACACCCTGGACAAGTCGCCAGGTCATCACAGGGCTGACACATAGACAACCATTCACATTCACACCTATGGTCAATTTAGAGTCACCAGTTAACCTAACCTGCATGTCTTTGGACTGTGGGGGAAACCAGAGCACCCGGAGGAAACCCACGCAGACACGGGGAGAACTTGCAAACTCCACACAGAAAGGCCCTCGCCGGCCCCGGGGCTCGAACCCGGACCTTCTTGCTGTGAGGCGACAGCGCTAACCACTACACCACCATGCCGCCTGCCAGAAGCTTGTTCATGGTAAACAAAAATGTTTGGTCAAGGTGAATTTTGCAAAGAGACATTTTACCGGTACCCAAATATTAGGTGTGCTGTATGTATATTTTTGACCCTGTGTTGATTTTAGAAAACCCAAAGAAAATTAAAACTTGTGCACCAAATTCTAGTGTTTTTTTAAATTAAAGATGTATGCTGTACAATCATTCTACCACAGAAAAAGAAGAGTTCAAAGAAATTACTGAAAGCCCAAATATAGCCATGACCTTCACATCCAAGATGACATTCATATCACTGTATGTAAACTTCTGACCACATCTGTATGCATGAATAGGCATGCCCAAATATTTGAATGGTGTGGGTGTGTGTGTAGTCAAGTCAAGTTTATTTGTATAGCGCTTTTAACAATAAACATTGTCGCAAAGCAGCTTTACAGAATTTGAACGACTTAAAACATGAGCTAATTTTATGCCTAATCTATCCCCAATGAGCAAGCCTGTGGCGGCAGTGGCAAGGAAAAACTCCCTTAGACGGCATGAGGAAGAAACCTCAAGAGGAACCAGACTCAAAAGGGAACCCATCCTCATTTGGGGAACAACAGACAACATGACTTTAACATTAACAGTTTTAACATGAAGTCAGTTTCATTGATGTTATAAACTCTTCATTGATGGAAACTTGAGTGCAAAATTGTTCATGACAACTGCAGTCCTAAAGTTAGCAAGTCAACTGTAGTCCTCAGCCATAAAAGCATTACTGTAAGTGTCCAGAGCATCATCCAGGTGTGACTTTCAACTGTCCACATGGGGCCGTCCTCCACAGGAGCGATGCGATGAGACTCCAACCAGACACGGGGCACCAGGATGGATCAGGCAGGTCTGAGGAGCAGAAGAGGTCAGCATCTCGATCTCAGGATTGACATGCAACTCAGAGGGACAGATTTTTTTTTTTTTTGGGGGGGGGGAGAGAAAGAAAAAAAACACAGGTTGTTAGGTATGCCCAATGTCACCTGAATAAATAGGAACAGTATACATATTGCACTGAGTACAAGCAGGGACTCCGGCAACTAACTATGACAGCATAACTAAAAGGAGAGAGCCAGAAGGTAACACAGGCATGAGGGAGCCCCGGGACATAAAGCAGCAGCCACTACACCGTCAACAAACTCGAGTGAGCAAGCAAGTGGGGGACTGACAGCATCCATACATCCCAGTTTACCAAAACACTCCATGTCTGAGGACCCTCCAGATCTACACCTTTATCTCATAAACACCATTAACAAAAGGCTTGACTAAACAGATATGTTTTCAGCCTAGACTCAAATGCTGAGACTGTGTCTGAGTCCTGAACATTACTTGGAAGGCTGTTCCATAACTGTGGGGCTTTGTAAGAAAAGGCTCTGCCCCCTGATGTAGCCTTCACTATATGAGGTACCAGCAGATAGCCTGCACCTTTTGATCTAAGTAGGTGTGGTGGGTCATAGAGGAGCAGAAGTTCACTCAGGTACTGTGGTGTGAGACCATTCAGTGCTTTAAAGGTCAACAGTAGTATTTTATAATCAATACGAAATTTGATTGGGAGCCAATGCAGTGTGGATAAGACAGGGGTGATGTGGTCATATTTTCTAGTTCTAGTAAGGACTCTTGCTGCTGCATTTTGAACTAACTGGAGCTTGTTTATGCACTTATTGGAACATCCAGACAGTAAGGCATAACAATAATCCAACCTGGAGGTAACGAAAGCATGAACTAGTTTTTCCGTGTCATGTAGTGACATTAAATTTCTTATCTTAGCAATATTTCTGAGATGAAAGAAAGCTATCTGGCTAATGTTATCAATCAGAGTTTCGAATAAAAGACTGGGGTCAATAATCACTCCGAGGTCTTTTACTGCTGCACGTGAAGAAACAGAAAGGCCATCCAGAGTTACTGTGAAATCAGAAAACTTACTTCTAGCTGCATGTGGTCCGAGTACAAGTACTTCAGTCTTGTCAGAGTTAAGCAGAAGGAAGTTAATAAGCATCCAGTGTCTAATGTCCTTCACACATTCCTCAATTCTATTAAGCTGGTGTCTCTCAACAGGTTTTGCAGAAACATACAACTGTGTCATCAGCATAACAGTGGAAACTAATACCATGCTTATGAATAATAAAATCACCCAGAGGTAACATGTATAAAGAAAAAAGCAGTGGACCCAAGACAGAACCTTGTGGAACACCAAACTTTACCTCGGTACGTCTAGAAATATCACCATTTACATCAACATACTGATAGCGATCAGTAAAATAAAAGACCTGAGCCAGGAGAGGGCCGTTCCCTTAACTCCCACAACATTTTCTAGTCTATCTAGAAGAATGGAATGATCAATGGTATCAAATGCTGCACTAAGGTCAAGCAACACAAGCAGCGAGACACAGCCCTGATCAGACACCAACAGTAGGTCGTTTACTACTTTAACCAGAGCTGTCTCTGTGCTATGATGAGGTCTAAATCCTAACTGATACATTTCATGGATGTTATTCCTCTGTAAATATGAGCATAACTGCTGTGCCACAGCTTTTTCAAGGATCTTGGAGATAAAGGGGAGGTTTGATATTGGCCGATAATTGGACAGCTGACAGGGATCAAGGTCAGGTTTTTAATCAGGGGTTTGATAACTGCTAGTTTAAAGGATTTGGGTACATAGCCAATCATAAGAGAAGAATTTATTATTTTTAGAAGCGGTTCAATTACTTCGGGTATTATCTGTTTGAATAGACGTGTAGGTAAGGGATCTAGTACACAAGTTGAGGCTTTTGATGCAGAGATTAATGAAAGTAATTCAATTTTTCTAAGGGGAGTAAAACATTCTAATTGCTGATCTGATACAGTTATATTGTTAACTACAGGGTCACTTACATTGTCTGACCTTAAATTAGTAGTTTGAATTTGTCAGATATTCTCAATTTTGTCATTAAAAAAAATTCATGAAGTCGTTGCTACTACATACTGCAGGTGTGCATGTGTCTATAGTGGACTTATTCCTGGTTAATTTTGCTACAGTATTAAATAGGAATCTAGGATTATTTTTGTTATCTTCTATTAGGGAGGAGAGATATGTTGATCTAGCAGCACTAAGAGCTTTTCTATACATAAGGAAGCTCTCCTTCCAAGCTAAATTGAACACTGCCAATTTTGTTTGACGCCATTTACGTTCGAATTTTTGAGTGGTCTGTTTTAAAATGCAAGTGTCATCATTATACCAGGGTGCTAATTTTTTTGTCTCTGACCATTTTCCTTTTAAGAGGAGCTACATTATCTACAACCCCGATTCCAAAAAAGTTGGGACAAAGTACAAATTGTAAATAAAAATGGAATGCAATAATTTGCAAATCTCAAAAACTGATATTGTATTCACAATAGAACATAGACAACATATCAAATGTCGAAAGTGAGACATTTTGAAATTTCATGCCAAATATTGGCTCATTTGAAATTTCATGACAGCAACACATCTCAAAAAAGCTGGGACAGGGGCAATAAGAGGCTGGAAAAGTTAAAGGTACAAAAAAGGAACAGCTGGAGGACCAAATTGCAACTCATTAGATCAATTGGCAATAGGTCATTAACATGACTGGGTATAAAAAGAGCATCTTGGAGTGGCAGCGGCTCTCAGAAGTAAAGATGGGAAGAGGATCACCAATCCCCCTAATTCTGTGCCGACAAATATTGGAACAATATCAGAAAGGAGTTCGACAGTGTAAAATTGCAAAGAGTTTGAACATATCATCATCTACAGTGCATAATATCATCAAAAGATTCAGAGAATCTGGAAGAATCTCTGTGCGTAAGGGTCAAGGCCGGAAAACCATACTGGGTGCCCGTGATCTTCGGGCCCTTAGACGGCACTGCATCACATACAGGCATGCTTCTGTATTGGAAATCACAAAATGGGCTCAGGAATATTTCCAGAGAACATTATCTGTGAACACAATTCACCGTGCCATCTGCCGTTGCCAGCTAAAACTCTATAGTTCAAAGAAGAAGCCGTATCTAAACACGATCCAGAAGCGCAGACGTCTTCTCTGGGCCAAGGCTCATTTAAAATGGACTGTGGCAAAGTGGAAAACTGTTCTGTGGTCAGACGAATCAAAATTTGAAGTTCTTTATGGAAATCAGGAACGCTGTGTCATTTGGACTATAGAGGAGAAGGACGACCCAAGTTGTTATCAGCGCTCAGTTCAGAAGCCTGCATCTCTGATGGTATGGGGTTGCATTAGTGCGTGTGGCATGGGCAGCTTACACATCTGGAAAGACACCATCAATGCTGAAAGGTATATCCAGGTTCTAGAGCAACATATGCTCCCATCCAGACGACGCCTCTTTCAGGGAAGACCTTGCATTTTCCAACATGACAATGCCAAACCACATACTGCATCAATTACAGCATCATGGCTGCGTAGAAGAAGGGTCCGGGTACTGAACTGGCCAGCCTGCAGTCCAGATCTTTCACCCATAGAAAAAATTTGCCGCATCATAAAACGGAAGATACGACAAAAAAGACCTAAGACAGTTGAGCAACTAGAATTCTACATTAGACAAGAATGGGTTAACATTCCTATCCCTAAACTTGAGCAACTTGTCTCCTCAGTCCCCAGACGTTTACAGACTGTTGTAAAGAGAAAAGGGGATGTCTCACAGTGGTAAACATGGCCTTGTCCCAACTTTTTTGAGATGTGTTGTTGTCATGAAATTTAAAATCACCTAATTTTTCTCTTTAAATGATACATTTTCTCAGTTTAAACATTTGACATGTCATCTATGTTCTATTCTGAATAAAATATGGAATTTTGAAACTTCCACATCATTGCATTCTGTTTTTATTTACAATTTGTACTTTGTCCCAACTTTTTTGGAATCGGGGTTGTAAAGTATGGCGGAACGTTGACTCTAAGCATTCAGTTGCCTGATCAAGTTCTGCAGGGGCTGACAGTGACCCAAAGTTGATAACTCTGGGAGATCATTTATAAAGCTCTGTGCAGTAGTTGACGTGAATGTACGTTTAATACAGTAGCGTGGTGAGGTGCATATATTATTACTCAGACATATTTTGAATGAGATGAGCTAATGATCTGAGATAACTTCAGACTGTGGAAGTATGGCTATTTTCTATGTTTAACCCGAATGTTAGTATTGGATCGAGGGTGTGACCACCATTATGGGTCAGTCCTATGACATTCTGATTAATCCCTACTGAATCTAAAATGGACACAAACGCTGTTTTCAAAGGGTCTTCTGGGTTATCGAAGTGAATATTAAAATCTCCGACAACTAAAGCTTTGTCTAAGGAAATAACCAGATCTGATAAAATCTGCAAATTCAGAAAGAAACCCAGAATATGGCCCCGGGGGCCTGTAAATAATAAGTAATGGAATTAACTGGGTAGACTTATTTTTCAAGGCTACATACATCATATTAGTATGAAGAACTTCAAATGTATTAAATTTATAACTAGGTTTTTGTGTTACACCTTGATAATCATTATAAATAACCACGCCACCTCCTCCTCTGCCAGTTAGACGAGGCTGGTGTATCTGTATCCAGGAGGACTTGCTTCATTTAATGTTATATATTCATTTGGCTTAATCCATGTTTCAGTTAAACAAAGTACATTAAACTCCTGATCAGTAATGAGTTCATTAACCATTAGTGCTTTAGATGTAAGAGATCTAATATTTAATAGCCCCACCTTTAGATCAAAGGTGCTGGCAGCAGCTGTACAGTCAGTATGATCTAATTTTATATTGATTAGGTTACTGGAACAAACTCTCTGAATATTTCTACCTTTTTGTTGAGCTCGGGGAACAGACACAGTCTCGATGTAGTGGACCCTGAGTGATGACTCTGTGCAGCTAGCAGACAGTCAGTTTAGCCTGTTCGTCTGCTCCCTGGCCTTGGCTCTGGATTGTCAGAAATTAACTAGGCCTGTTCTGAGACTATGACCTATGTTGCAGGAAATGAGAGCAGCACCTTCCCGAGTGGGATGGATACCGTCCCACCCTAACAGGACAGCAGTGCCATCAAAATTAGTCCAATTATCTATCAAGCCCACACTGTTTTCAGAGCACCACCTGGACAGCCAGCAGTTCAGCGACCATAACCTGCTGTAAGCTACATCGCCACGCCGCATTGGGATGGTGCCAGAGCATACTACAGCATCGGACATTGCCTTCGCTAATTTAAACACCTCTACAAAGTTACTCTTAGTAACCTCAGACTGATGAAGGCGTATATCATTAGCTCCTGCATGGATCTTTGAGAATCTGTGCTTGCCTAGGACCCTAAGATTACCTGCTATGTCTTGTTCCCTGGCTCCCGGTATACACCTGACTAAAGCTGCTGGTGCCCCTAAAGGCTGAGCTAATTTCATGTGCCGTATGATAGAGATAACCAGAGCTCTTTCAGGTTTCTCAGCGGGTGCATCACTAAGGAGAGCAAACCTGTTTGACACGTGACGTGGAGAGGAGTGGTGCTCCCGTGGGCGAGCCTCAGCGGTAGCTTTGGCTCTACGCTTATGTCGCCAAGCCATCACCCGTTCGCCCCGCTGTAAGGGCTCTAATGCCGGAGTTGGGGGATTACTAACTCCACCTCTGGCATCCAGACTTTCCCCTACAGAAACTACACTGTTCTCATTCTCACTGACCTTCTCTAAAGCCTGGACATGCACTTCTAGCACTATAATCTTCTCAGTCAGAGAGCTAACTAATCTGTACTTATCACAAATAAAGCTATCGCTAGCGATGGAGTAAGAATGACTAAACATCCTGCACTCAGCACACTGAACAGGCTGAAGGTGTGCCATGATGAAAGGATTCACGTACCTTAATCGAAGATCTGTTAATATTAAAGCAGATCCAATGTGGATGGCCTCTGCTTGTGGTCTTTACACAGGAGGAGAAAAAAGAAAGCTTCCGGTCTTGGCGTTCTTCTGAAAAAGAGGGGAAAAATGGAAAAAGGAAAGTAGAAAGTACAAAAAGGAAAGCAAAAGTACAATAAAAAAAATTAAGAGAATACTAAAAAATTATTTGTAGAAAAAATAAAAAAGATTAGTAATTAACACCAACACTCACGGAAAAAAGACTTGTCGCAAACAACTTGGGAACCAGGAAGTGTGTAGCACAGAATGCGCATGCGCAACCCCTATATATATATATATATATATATATATATATATATATATATATATATATATATATATACACAGACACTAGTGTGTATATAAAAACAAAAAATTTGGTGCACAAGTTTTAATTTATTTTGGGTTTTCTGAAATCAACACCGGGTTAGAAATGTACATACACCCACTTATATTATTAATTCAGTGGTGCCAAAAGGTCCTCAATGTCTTTTAACATGCCAAGGCCTCTTAACTTCCTGTTAGTTACATCACCATTTACACACTCAGGAAAGTCTCTTGGAACCATTTCTAAACAACTACAGATTCCAAGATCATCAGTTCAAACAATTGTACGTAAGTAAAAGTTATTGGGTGGTGTAGCCACCCTGACCACATGAACAAAGAAAAAGCCTTCTGGAGGAACCTTTTATGGTCAAATAAGACAACAGTTCAGTTGTTTGGCCACATTGACCAGTGGTACAGAGGAAAACTACCAATTGTTAAGCATGGTGGTGGTAGCATTATGCTCTGGGGCTGCTTTTCTGCAAGTGGAACTGGTGCCTTGCACAAGGTGGATGGAATCATGAAGAAAGAGGACTACCTCAGAATTCTTCAGCTTAACCTCAAACCATCAGAAACTTGGACACAATTTGGTGTTCCAACAGGATAGTGACTCCAAATACACATCACTGCTGGTTGTGGAGGAAAAAGCAGGTTAAAATTCAAGAGCTTCAGTTAATGTTCACATCAAACACCAAAATGGGGGGAATCTGTGATCACTGTGACTTTAACCATGGCATGGATGTTGGTGTCAGATGAGCTGGTTTCAATATTTTAGAAATTGCTGATATCCTGGGGGCAGCACAGTGGTGTAATGGTTAGCACCATCACCTCACAGCAAGAAGGTTCTGGATTCAAGCTCAGTGGCTGACAGGGGCCTTCCTGTGTGGAGTTTGCATGTTCTCCCTGTGTCTGCATGGTTTAAATAAATAAATAAATTTATTTATTTATTTATGTGTTTTCTCTGACCTATGTAAAGCGACCTTGAGTTTGAGAAAGGCGCTATGTAAATGTGACATTATTATTATTATTATTATTATTATTATTATTATTATTATATCTTCCAGGTGCTCCGGTTTCCCCCACAGACCAAAGACATACAGGTTAGGCTAACTGGTGGCTCTAAATTGACCGTAGGTGTGAATGTGAGTGTGAATGGTTGGTTGTCTCTATGTGTCAGTCCTGCAATTATTTGGCGACTTGTCCAGGGTGTACCCCACCTCTCGCCCATAGTCAGCTGGGATAGGTTCCAGCTTGCCCGCAACCCTGCACAGGATAAGCGGTTATGGATGGATGAATGGAAAGAGATGATCTCCTGGGAATTTCACAACTCATAAAATGTGCAAGAATTGGTTTTACCATCCAATAGAACAATAATAACCCTAATCATAAGCACAGGAAAGTGGGAGATGAAGTCATGATAAGATGGTTGCTGACTACTGGTCATCTTTGATACACACACAACTCTTCCATAGTATCACGTGTATTAGTGAAAAACGTCAGTATGACTTTTGCCCACAGTGCCTCATTTGATGCTACATTTCTAGAACAGGGTTTTCCATTTCGGAAACACTGCTAAGCTAAAAAATATTATTATTATTTGACACAGAAAATGTAGTTCATAGCTTTGTTACTTCACGGTTGGTAATATTTCTCTGTCAGGATGCTCCAGTAGATACCTAAACAAGATCCACTAACTCCAAAATGCTTTTTGAGGAATTGGCTGCCAGTAGTTATGTCTCTTATTAACTGCCATGTCTTTATTCTTTCCCAATATCTAAAATAAGGAATCAGGGGTCAGATCTATTTCCTATAATGATCCTCCAAGCTATGACTTATGCTTCAGTTAGTGTGTCAAGAATTTCAGTAATAGGGCTCCTGAATTGTACAACAAAAAAAGAGCATGTACCCTATGGCCTGGATGTTGCAAGTTCAAATTCTGGGAGACAAGAGGGCAAAACTGGCCATGCTTTCTCAGTGGGAGTGATGGCATACTCTACACTGTCAATCACAGTGACAATAAACCAATTGTGGCCATCTTTGAGCTTTTGTATCTGGAAGAGGGTGATGATAAATAATAATAATAATAATCAGTTGAAATTATATTGTGCCTTTCTCATACCCAAGGTCACTTTACAATTAAAAAAAAATCCACCAAAAGAAGGTCAGGATGTAATTCCAATAGCGTAGCTGCCACAGTCTCACCAAAAGGCATACAAAGCTAAGTCCCACACCGCATGCACAGCTGCCGTGACGCTTCTGGGCAACATCGTTCAGAAGACCACCCAAGCACAGAAGCACCGCCGCATAGAGCGCTAGACAATCATGAAAAAAAATTAGTCCAGTTAGGTGCAATAGAACATGTTTGTGGCAACATGGGCATGGCCGAGCATCCCTCCCCCACCCTGTCTGGGGTGGGGGCAGAGAGGAGGCAGGCTATAACCTGAGCTATCGCAAGCCTGTTCCCTGACTCCAGATTTCCAAGAAACACGATTGTTAAACCACGCTTCAAATAACAGACAGAGGAACCCATGACTTAATGGTTAGAGAAGCAGCTTTGGGATGAAAAGGTTGCTGGTTTGATTCCCTGGACCAGTAGGAATGGCTGAAGTGCCCTTGAGCAAGACACCTAACCCCCAACCGCTCCCCAGGCTGCACTGGGTATGTTGTACATGGCTCTGGATAAGAGCGTCTGCTAAATGACATTAATGTAATGTGGAATCATGAAAGAATTTAGTTTCCAAGTTGATTAAAAACAAATTATTATGCATAAATTACAAAGAAACACGAGGAAATATAGTATACAGTATATCAAGTGCATGTTAGCATAATCTACAGTACAGTCAACATGATTGATCTATGCATTTTTAGGTCAGTGTCACACAGTGCTTAATTTGTGAAGTGGGAGGTCCCGGAACGCCAAACATTTTCAAATACATTTTCGTGAGAGCCATATATAAAAAGTGACGCTGAATACAACTAAAATGCATTTTAGTTACGTATGACCAACAATTTGAGTGTAATATATTCTTTTTCGTAATGAAGAGGCTCTTGACATGCCGTCTTCCTCCTGTCCCCAGCTGAATATTTTGACGCAAACGTAGCTTGGCGTGTTTCGAAGTGCCGCTTTATTTCATTGTTTCATCGATGCAATCTTGTCATTGTATAGGCCTATTGGACACAAAGCAGGACCCTCTCACCCCACAAAGGCGAATTCCTCTGTCCAATCCTGTTGAAATGTATGGTAGCCTACCAGTCACCTTTTTTCCCTTTTCGCCATGTTCTTTGTCAAAAGGCTTTGCTTTGCGGACAGCTAACTGACTTTTTCATTAAATGGAGGTGTACTTCTTAATCTCAATGTGAGCTGATTAATCTGCGAGCCAGATGCAGTCACCAAAAGAGCCACATCTGGCTCCCGAGCCATTGCAGACCCCTGCGTTAAGGCAACAACTGGATCAACAATTAACAAATCAAACACAGGTTACAATATATTGATGGCCATAATAAAACACAGCAGAGTAAAGACTTAATCTTGCTTGTGTATCTGACTGAGATTATAAAGAAAGTAAATCAATAAAACGGTCCTGGCACTTGCACCCACAACGCTGCCCCATAGACCGTAGAACACATTTGAACAATAGACCTACGACGTGTCGACCGACCTGGCAGTACCCCTGCTTGGCAAAAAAAAAAAAAATTATAATAATATCAGACATTATGATCTTAGAAAACGCTTTAGTGATGAACAGTTACAGACAGTAATATGTCGTGATGTTATGTTATAAAATATTATTTTTTATTAGGCTATATATTAAATTATATATTAAATTTATCTTCTAAAATAACAGTCTGTACTCATATCACAACCAGTTTATTTCACCATTGGAGATCAGATCACACAAGACATGAGTTAAATGACTCATTTTAAGGATTTAAGTAGGGTATTTAAAAGCATAGCCTAGAATTTCAAGCATATTTCAAGTTTAAAAGCAGTGGCCAGCAAACATAAGTGCAATCAATTCAAGTAATAGTTAAGAAATAAAGGGTTTACAAAACAAGTTGGAGAATTCATTTTAAGGATTCAAGTTTTACTATATTCCAAGGATTCAAGTAGCAGCCATGCAATCGATTCAAGTAATGGGTAAGTAATAACGGGTTTTTAAAAAGTGACGTGAACCTCTTTTTCTTTTTCAAGTAACACGGTTAATTCTTTTCTCAAGTAATAACGAGTTGACATGTAACGTTTTTTTTTTTTCAGGGCAGCGATCTGCCTACCTTTCTTGTTTTTTTTTGCCATTTTTTCCACAGCGCAAGCTAACGGCTACAAAAAACCCGGTGTTCTATTGAGCGGAAGTATACACCCCATACCCCCCATTCCCCTTTCGCATAGATTTTGTGGATGTCATAGGAGAGAACTCAACAACAGATATCAAAATCAAAACCGAACACTAAACACATTTTTATTTACTTATTTATTTAATTTATTGTTTGATTTTTTTCCCTTTGTGATGGTCATGGAGGTGATCTGATCCATTTAAATAGCTGCCAGAACACCGAATGAAATGAAAATAGCTGCCGGATCCGACAACGGAGGTTCTGGATCTTGTTCTGTCATGTTCCGGCTCAAATTAAGCCCTGGTGTCACAGTTCATGAAATAATAATAAGTTCAAGAAAAGAGAATATATAATATAATAATATATATAATAATATATATTATAGAATAATATTAGTCCAGTTAGGTGCAATAGAACATGTTTGTGGCAGCATGGGCATGGCCGAGCATCCCTCCCCCACCCTGTCTGGGGTGGGGGGTGGGGGCAGAGAGGAGGCAGGCTATAACCTGAGCTATCGCAAGCCTGTTCCCTGACTCCAGATTTCCAAGAAACACGATTGCTAAACCACGCTTCAAATAACAGACAGAGGAACCCATGACTTAATGGTTAGAGAAGCAGCTTTGGGACAAAAAGGTTGCTGGTTTGATTCCCTGGACCAGTAGGAATGGCTGAAGTGCCCTTGAGCAAGACACCTAACCCCCAACCGCTCCCCAGGCTGCACTGGGTATGTTGTACATGGCTCTGGATAAGAGCGTCTGCTAAATGACATTAATGTAATGTGGAATCATGAAAGAATTTAGTTTCCAAGTTGATTAAAAACAAATTATTACGCATAAATTACAAAGAAACGCTAGGAAATATAGTATAGATAGTTTCGCAAGTGACGCAAGTTTCACTGACGTCACGGCATTCCGGGGAACGCCCCCCAGCTGCCATCTTGGAGGGCAAACAAAACGGACCATCGCCACTACCGGCTATGTTATCTCGGACGAATTTATGAAGTTGTATAGTCAGTTTTCTAAAATAAAGCTCAATGTCGGCAAAATCAAGCAAACAGAAGTATATAGATACATTAGACGACATCTGCACACTGCTCGGGCTGCACAAATGTGCGCAGCTTCCCGATTTAAACTGTTTTTTTCTTATCCTTATACTTCCTGTTTCATGGACTGTAACGGATTTGCTTATTTAGTAATTTTAATACAGAATTTACTTTGAAATTATAATCAGACACTCCAACACCCCCCCTAAAAAAAAAAAACGGATCTGCGCGATTCAGGCGGCATCCGCCAAAAGGCGCGCTGTTTGCATCCCAAACACAAATTAAATCATACAGAATAGACCTAAAATGTTTTTCAAAAATGACCCTTGCGTGAGTGAAGTGACAAGTTTCAAATAGAAACGTGACAAACGAGCGATATTAAGTGTACATTACAGTGTAAACGTACACTCAGCGGTTCCAGTTAGGCATTCTCCAGAGATTGTTCACATGATGTTTTGGTTTCCAAAAACAAACTTAAACACAATTGATTGTTTATTTAAACAACTTACCACTTATAAAATGATCGGAGCAGATTTTGCTGTGTTTGGAAGGCTGATAATCCTTGCGGTTGATTCGCGCAAGCCATAGATTTCTCCTTTGTATGCTGAGTTTGTCTGCTTGCCTTCGTGCTCCTGTACAGTGGGAATTCCATAAAAGCCCCGCTTGACTTCATCATCTGACCTATTACGACAGCCGTGAATACAACAGGTGTGCACCATTGCTAGCTTTAAATAGTAGTAATGTAACTATAAATGTAAATAATATATAAATGAATGTAACTCGCGCGCTACAATGTGTGCTCAGTGACCCGTACGGTAAGCTAGCCCTCCAAGATGGCCGCCACCAGGGAATCCCCGACTCTGTGACGTCATGTGAAAACTATCTATACAGTATATCAAGTGCATGTTAGCATAATCTACAGTACAGTCAACATGATTGATCTATGCATTTCTAGGTCAGTGTCACAGTTCATGGAAAGAGGATGGGTGTGGCAAGATGATGGTGTAAATTCAGGATTTTGGACAGTGGACAGTGTGGCAGCGGGGGCGTGGTCAAGCGCCGGTCTGTGACAGGAGGGCGGAGTCAGGAAAGGTAAGTGGCAGAATCACTACACCTGAGAGCAATTAACCTGTGTTTGTGTGTCTTCCCAGTGACCGCGCCCTATATGAGGAGGGAGAGCGAGAGCAGAAGGAGCTCATCCCTGAACCAGACGCCGGTTGTGTGTGTCTGGGCTAGATTGATTATTGTTAGACTGAAAAGTGTGGCAATAAAGCCAAATTATAAACCTGACCTCTGTCCTGCCGTCCTCTGTGCTCCACCCACACATAGGGAGTCCTACAGTGGTGCCGAAACCCGGGCAAGTGGAGCACCAACCCAGCAGCCCCATGGAATCCTCCCCGTTCGCCGACCTGGTCCACGCCCTCGCCACGGCTCAGCAAAGCCAGCACCAGGCGCTCGTCACACTCCGAAAGGAACAAGAGTGGCGCTTCGAAGCCCTGGTGCTGGCCCAGCAGGAAGATCGCAAGGTGTTCCGGCATCTCCTCGCGTCGGCGGGGCCCACCAGCGCTCCAGCCACGGGCCCGTCTCCCCTCACTGTCACCAAGATGGGCCCGCAGGATGACCCCGAGGCGTTCCTCACGTTGTTTGAACAGGTCGCCGAAGCCTCGGGGTGGCCGATGGAACAGCGCGCGGCGCGCCTCCTCCCCCTGCTCACGGGAGAGGCACAGCTGGCCGCGCTACAGCTCCCCGCCGACCGCCGGCTGGCCTACACGGACCTCCGCCGGGCCGTCCTCCAGCGCGTGGGGCGCACACCGGAACAACAGCGCCAGGGCTTCCGCGCGCTGCAATTGGAGGAAGTCGGCCGGCCGTTCGCGTTCGGCCAGCAGCTCCGGGACGCCTGCTGGCGGTGGCTGAGGGCCGATGATCGTGACGCCGAGGGAATCGTCGACCAGGTGGTACTGGAAAAGTTCATCGCCCGCTTACCAGCAGGAACCGCGGAGTGGGTCCAGTGCCACCGCCCAGTGTTGCTGGATCAGGCAGTCGAGCTGGCGAAGGATCATCGGGCGGCTGTCCCGGCGGCAGGACAGCAGATGACATCTTCTCTTCTCTCCTCTTCTCTCTCTCTCTCTCCCCCTCCTCCTGTGTCCCGTCCTCGCCCCATTCCCCCACCGCGGAGGCGGGGGCCGGCACCACCCCAGCCGGCCCGCCGCACCCGCAGTGCCCTCCCGTTTCTCCCTTCTGTGTCTGTCTCTCCCCCACCTCAGGTGAGTGAGCCCCAGATCACCGGTGCAGAGGGAAAGCCCGGGCCGGTTTGCTGGCGCTGCGGGGAACCGGGCCACCTTCAACAGCAGTGCACAGCAATGGAAGTGGGCGTGGTGGTTCGGATCCCCGACGCACCAGAGGCCGCCCTCGATCGGGCTGGAGCGTATCGCATACCGGTGAGTATCCAAGGGGCTACATATCAGGCGTTGGTGGATTCTGGTTGTAATCAGACCTCAATTCGCCAAAGCCTGGTTCAAAACGAGGCATTGGGGGGAGCACAAGGGGTGAAGGTGTTGTGTGTGCACGGGGATGTTCACCGCTACCCTTTGGTGTCGGTCCACATTATTTTCAGAGGGGAAAAATTTATAGTGAAGGCGGCGGTTAATCCTCGCCTTACCCACTCTTTAATTTTGGGGACTGATTGGCCGGGATTTCGGGGTTTAATGACGCGCCTAGTAGAGAGTGGGTCCTGCCAGTTGACAGGGGGAGGTCCCGGTGTCGCTTTGGTGGGAGCAGCTGTCACAGAGCCGTCTACGTCATCTCCATGTCAGAGTGAGGAGCCGCCGGCTCCTCCTCTCTCTATTGGGGAATCCCTCGCGGATTTCCCATTAGAGCAGTCGCGAGACGAGACTCTGTGGCATGCATTTGACCAAGTGAGAGTAATCGATGGTCAAACGCTCCCGCCGAACGCCACCCCGTCCTTCCCCTACTTCGTGATTATGAAGGATAGATTATACCGAGTGACGCAGGACACTCAGATGAAAGAGCGAGTCACGCAGCTTTTGATTCCAAAGAGCCGCCGGGAATTGGTATTCCAGGCGGCTCACTTTAATCCCATGGCTGGACACTTAGGGCAGGATAAAAGACTAGCCCGAATAATGGCCCGATTCTATTGGCCAGGGATTCGCGCCGATGTCCGTAGGTGGTGTACGGCATGCCGCGAATGCCAGTTAGTAAATCCAGCGGCCATTCCAAAAGCGCCTTTGCGCCCTCTAGCGTTAATCGAGAGCCCGTTTGAGAGAATTGGGATGGATCTCGTTGGGCCATTAGATCGGTCAGCACGAGGGTACCGCTTTATATTAGTTCTGGTGGACTATGCAACACGATACCCGGAAGCAGTGCCTCTGCACAATATCTCAGCACGCAGTATTGCAGAGGCATTCTTCCGTGTCATCTCCTGAGTTGGAATCCAGAAAGAGATTCTGACTGATCAAGGCACTACATTTATGTCACGAACACTGCGCGAACTGTATGGGTTATTGGGGATTAAGCTGATCTGCACCAGCGTATATCACCCACAAACGGACGGTTTAGTGGAACGGTTCAACCGCACCCTCAAAAATATTATTAAGAAATTCGTAAGTGAGGACGCACGTAATTGGGATAAGTGGCTAGAACCCTTGCTGTTCTCAGTGCGAGAGGTCCCCCAAGCCTCCACGGGGTTCTCCCCGTTCGAATTATTATATGGGCGTAAGCCGTGGCATCCTGGACGTGCTGTGGGAAAATTGGGAGGAGGGACCTTCACAAAGTAAGAACGAAATTCAGTACGTTATGGACCTGCGCGCAAAACTCCACACGCTCACCCACCTAACTCAGGAGAATTTGCGGCAGGCCCAGGAACGGCAAGCCCACCTGTACAACAAGGGTATGCGCCTTAGAGAGTTCACACCGGGAGATAAAGTACTCGTACTGTTGCCCACATCGAGCTCCAAATTGATCGCCAAGTGGCAAGGACCCTTTGAGGTCACACGGCGAGTCGGGGACGTCGACTATGAGGTGAGGCAAACAGACAGGGGTAGGGCGCTACAGATTTACCACCTCAATCTGCTGAAACTCTGGAACGAGGAGGTCCCCGTGGCGTTGGTGTCGGTGGTCCGGGAGAAGGCGGAGCTGGGGCCGGAGGTTCAAAAAGGGACATTGGCATCACGTACCTCTCCGGTCCCCTGTGGAGACCACCTCTCCCCGACCCAACTCACGGAGGTCGCCCAGTTGCAGACCGAGTTTTCGGATGTGTTCTCGCCCCTGCCCGGTCGCACTAACCTCATAGAGCACCACATAGAGACGCCCCCGGGGGTGGTAGTGCGTATCTGCCCTTACAGGCTACCCGAACACAAAAAAAGGTGGTTCGGGAAGAACTTCAGACCATGCTCGAAATGGGCATCGTTGAGGAGTCCCACAGTGACTGGAGCAGCCCGGTGGTCTTGGTACCCAAGGCCGACGGGTCGGTCCGGTTCTGTGTGGACTATAGAAAAGTCAATGCGGTGTCTAAATTTGACGCGTACCCAATGCCTCGTATTGATGAGTTGCTCGACCGACTCGGCACTGCTCGCTTTTATTCGACACTGGATTTGACGAAGGGATATTGGCAGATCCCCTTGACTCCACTATCCCGAGAAGAAACGGCCTTTTCCACACCGTTTGGTTTACACCAATTCGTCACCCTTCCGTTTGGGCTGTTTGGGGCGCCCACTACGTTTCAGCGGCTGATGGACAGAGTCCTCCGCCCTCACGCCACTTATGCGGCCGCGTATTTAGATGACATCATCATCTATAGTAATGACTGGCAGCGGCACCTCGAACATCTGAGGGCCGTCCTTAGGTCACTGAGGCGAGCGGGGCTCACAGCCAACCCAAAGAAGTGTGCGATTGGGCAGGTGGAAGTACGGTATCTGGGCTTCCACTTGGGCAACGGGCAGGTGCGTCCCCAAATTAATAAGACGGCAGCAATTGCGGCCTGCCCGAGGCCCAAGACCAAAAAGGGGGTGAGACAGTTCCTGGGGCTGGCTGGCTATTATCGTAGGTTTATACCTAATTATTCGGACGTCACCAGCCCGCTGACTGATCTGACTAAAAAGGGGGCACCAGATCCGGTCCAGTGGACGGAGCAATGCCAGTGGGCTTTCTCAGAGGTAAAGGCTGCACTGTGTGGGGGGCCACTTCTACACTCCCCTGACTTTTCTCTCCCTTTTATGTTGCAGACCGATGCATCGCACAGAGGGCTGGGGGCGGTTTTGTCCCAGGAGGTGGAGGGGGAGGACCGCCCGGTCCTGTATGTCAGCAGGAAGCTGTCAGTGCGTGAGGGGCGCTACAGCACAATAGAGAAAGAGTGTTTGCCATCAAGTGGGCGGTTCTCGCCCTCCGGTACAACCTGCTGGGGCGCCCTTTCACCCTCTGTTCGGACCACGCGCCCCTCCAGTGGCTCCAACGCATGAAAGATGCCAACGCGCGGATCACCCGTTGGTATCTGGCGCTCCAACCCTTTAATTTCAAGGTGGTCCACAGGCCGGGGGCGCAGATGGTCGTGGCGGACTTCCTCTCCCGTCAAGGGGGGGGGGGGGGGGGGGAGTCGGCTGCAGGCCGGACAGCCGCCCGGCCTGAGTCGGGCGGTGGGGGTATGTGGCAGCGGGGGCGTGGTCAAGCGCCGGTCTGTGACAGGAGGGCGGAGTCAGGGAAGGTAAGTGGCAGAATCACTACACCTGAGAGCAATTAACCTGTGTTTGTGTGTCTTCCCAGTGACCGCGCCCTATATGAGGAGGGAGAGCGAGAGCGGAAGGAGCTCATTAGACTGAAAAGTGTGGCAATAAAGCCAAATTATAAACCTGATCTCTGTCCTGCCGTCCTCTGTGCTCCACCCACACATAGGGAGTCCTACAGACAGTTATTCATTCTTTATTAGTAACTGCTTTATCTTGTTCTAGTTTGAGTTGGATCCTGGGCCATCCTGGGAACACTGGGCACAAAGCCAGAATACACTGCAGAACACAATGCACACATTCACACACAGGAGTAATTTTGTGGAACCTATCCTCCTATCAACATACTTTTGAGATGTGGGAGGAAACTGGAGAACCCAGACGAAACCCAGGTGGACAGAGGAAGGCCATGTGAAACTGGACACAAGCAGCAACCCAAGCTCAACCCTGGAGCTGTGAGTTGGTAACGCTAGCCACTGCACTGCTGCTGTGCCAACACCATTTCTTTACTGCCTGCCTTGCTGTTTTGTTTTTTTTACCCACCACCTCAGCTAGTTGACATCCCCACCCCAGCGTCTAGTGAATATATCTGTTGATTAGTCGATACAGATCCTAATTGTTAGAAACTTTGCTTCCAATAAAATGACAAATAGTTTCACAGTTCTGGATTAAAATGTTTGTAAATTATTTCAGAATTGTTGCATGCGTAAGAACTGATGTATAGTTAAATGACAGCCTTAACACCCTTGGCACAACCTTAGGCCTGCAAGGCTTTCAAGGTGAAAGAGTTCAACAAATGTTTTCCCCATTTATTTCAGTTGCCAGATCATGTGATACTGTAATCTGTAGTGTCAATGAAAGCTTGAATTATTGTACACTTTATCTCCAAGTGGATGTTGTTGAGGATAAGCACAGCCTACCTTATTGACCTAAGGTGTTACGGTAAAATAAAAAAGTGAGCATGTCCTGAATTCAATCAGCAACAGATTTATTGTATGACTAAAGGAACAATGTCCTGAGGATAAATGCTTAGTGTATTGTTCTATTTTAGTATACTGTAGGACATAATGCACCTTAGATTATCTTATATTTACTTACATCCGGAAAGTGTATTGATGAGATAAGATAGGTTTGTTAGGCAGACACAATAGACCTACGAGTACCTTCTCGAAAAAAATTAAGGAGGTACCTAATGTAGCTGTCTTTGTGTACATAATTATATGACAAAACTGCATATTGTATAAGAATTGATTATGGAAATGCCAGCAAAGTTTGCCTAGATTAATCTTATCTCACAAAAAAAAAAAAACAGTATTGCCAGGTCTACTGGTTGAACTTGAACTATTTGCAGTATGACTGAATTACAAGAATTCATTAAGAACAGTTATGCATTACTGCAAAAGTCTTATGCACCCTTTTTTTAGTACAAACTTTAGCAATCTTTATTTTATGCTTTTTACATTATCGAGTTAGTACAAAAACATTTTAGATTTCCAAACATTAGTTTTCCAGCACAAAATGAAATGTTACATAAAAATGTTTGTATATCAGTAAAGAAAGCAGTATATTACATAAGAGACCATCCATTATCCATAACCGCTTATCCTGTGCAGGGTCGTGGGCAAGCTGAAGCCTATCCAAATTTTGGGCGCCGTGTGAGACAGCTGCCTCTCCAGTAGCTCTGTAGTTTTTAGCTCTTTTAACCTCTTTTTTCACCTTTTTACTTTCTGCTCTTCTTATGAAGATATAGTGTGTTTTTCTTCATATCCCATGGATATTATTAACTTTAACACGCAACCAGGAGCCAGTTTTCTCTCTTATTTGAGAGAGGAGCTGCTGGCCCTGAAAACAATGGGACAAGCCGGGATACGACACCCCATCCCGGCGGAGCTGAGAAGGAAACCCAGGGGCTGCAAAGCCGGGGCTAAGCTAAAGGCTAGGCTAGCGGACAACCAGCAGTGCTACAAACCATCCATTCCCTCCGTTATCATGGGGAATGTGAACTCACTGCCGAATAAAGTCGACAAGCTATCTGCACTGAACAACCAGTGGATTTACCGGGAGAGCAGCTTATTTATTTTTACGGCGACATGGCTAACACACCTTGTACCGGATGCTAACGTGGACCTGCGGGGATTCACTGCTGTGAGAGCTGACAGAGACACTAAAGCATGCGGAAAAGGCAAAGGTGGGAGACTCATCATTTACGTGAACAACCACTGTAACCCGGGATGTATCTCCATAAAGACAGTCTTATGTTGCCCGAACTTGGAGCTGCTAGCCGTTAGCCCGCGGCCATATTATCTGCCAAGGGAGTTCAGTCACGTGATTACCATCTGTGTTTACATCCCTCCGAGGGCAGATGCAGCCACTGCATGTGAGAGGATTGAGCAAGGCTGCAGACACAGCACCCTGAGGCATTTATGATAATTTCTGGGGACTTTAATCATGCTACTTTGGACTCTGGCTGCTTTTTACCAAGCTGTGGACTGTCCAACTAGGAACAACAGGACAATTGACTTGCTGTATGCTAATATGAGGGATACATACAGAGTCACACCCCTCCCCCCACTAAGGAAGTTTGACCACAACCTGGTTAGTCTACAGCTGAAGTACACCCCCCTGGTCCAAAGGCAGCCTGCAACAACTAGCTCCATCAGAAGGTGGTCCCCTGAAATGGAAGATGCCCTCAGAGACTGCTATGACACCTCAGACTGGGATGTGCTGCTTAACCCACACTGTGAGGACATAGAGGGGATGACACACTGTCTGACAGATTACCTCAACTTCTGTGCAGATGTGGTTTCTCCTGCTAAGACTGTACGGTGTTACCCTAATAACAAGCCATGGGTAACACAGGAAGTCAAAGCTGTCCTCAACAGGAAGAAGGCCGTCTTCAGGAACAGGGACAGGGAGGCGATGAAAGCAACACAGCAGGAGGTGAAACGCTGCGTGAGGGAAGCTAAGGACAGCTACAGGAGAAAGGTGGAGCAGAAGCTGAAGGAGAACAGCATGAGGGAGGTCTGGGAAGGTGTGAAAACCATCACAGGCCACAACACAAAGACTAGAGTCATTGAGGGGACAGTGGAGAGAGCAAACAAGTTGAATGACTTCTTCAACCGGTTCAACCAGCCCACGTCCCCCCCCACCCTCCCCCTCACTGCAGCCATCTCTCCTTCTTCCCTCAACACACCTCCCCCCAGTCATTGCAGCAGCCCCCTCCTCCCCCACCTCAACACAGACTCCTCCATGCATTACTGCAGACCAGGTCAGAGGTCAACTGAGGAAGCTTCACCCCAGAAAAGCAGCAGGCCCGGACAAGGTGTGTCCCCGACTACTGAAGACCTGTGCTGCTGAAGTGGGTGAACCACTCCAATGCATTTTCAACCTCAGCCTGCAGCTGGGGAGAGTGCCCACCCTCTGGAAGACATAATGCATCGTTTCAGTTCCCAAGAAGAACCGACCCAGCGAGCTGAATGACTTCCGACCGGTGGCACTCACTTCACATCTGATGAAGATGTTGGAGCGGCTCTTCCTCAGCCTCCTCAGACCCCAGGTGCAACATGCCCAGGACTGTCTGCAGTTTGTGTACCGGGCAGGTGTTGGTGTGGTGCTACACAGAGCCCACTCACATCTGGATAAGGGAAATGGCACAGTGAGGATCCTCTTCTTGGACTTCTCGAGTGCCTTCAACACCATCCAGCCCCTTATGCTTCAGGACAAACTGAACAGGATGCGAGTGGACCCCTGCCTGGTCACCTGGATCTCCAGCTACCTCACCGACAGGCCGCAGTACATCAGGCTGAAGGACATCACGTCTGATACTGTGATTAGCAGCACTGGAGCACCCCAGGGCACGGTGCTGGCCCCTCTTCTCTTCACCCTGTACACCGCGGACTTCTGCTACAACTCGGAGCTGTGTCACATTCAGAAGTTTGCCAATGACACAGCCATCATGGTGTTGGTAACTTGCCAGCGCCCCCTATAACGATCCCACAATTCCTTGCGTGCTCCACCCGGATGTGACGTAAAGTGGAACTGCTTTAACTGTATCGAGAGCGCCTTGATTCGTCCTCTCGTGTTCTGGCTACTGGAGTGGTCGGACGGACTGTTGGCACGCTCGCCTACAGTGTTGAGACTAACCGCTATTGTCTGAGAACAGCCTGTTCAAATTAGTTTCGGCCGAACTTTTGAATGACCCGCTAAGTTTCAGCGATATAGTGGTTTTGATTCTAAACCTTTGCAAAGTTTAACTACAGTTAAGTAGTTTTCCACGCTAAGAGGCATTTGCGGACAGCTTCACTCCTCTCAGCCTTTTTCTCGTCGACGCATCACCGGAGGTTTCTCCCGAAGCACCGTGGGCCAGCTAGGCCTCCATCTCCCTGCTTCGTTAGCCGCGGTTGGACGCAACTCGCCGCTAACCTCCTCTCCTCGGACTGCGACCCTCAGCGCGGACATCGGAGAACGAACTTCCATCGCATTGAGTAGGCACTTGGGCAAGTTTTAATTTGTAGCTTATTCAGATGGTTGTTAGGGTCATGTTTAAGCTTTGAGCTATTTAGCATACCCGCTCAGACACGGAAGGTGTTTGTTTGTTTTTATTGTTTGTTTTGGTTCTGTTTTTTTCTTTGAACTTGTTAGACAGGGTATCTTGCATGATATCTTTCCTTAACTCCATTGCTAGCTTCCCTATCTGATTAGCAGCGCAGTGACAAGTTTGTTATTTTAAGCTCCGAGGCGAGACCGCTACAAGGCCTAGTCCTCTCCATCCAACACCTATTACACACATATATATGCACACACACTCTCTCTCTCTCTCTCTCTCTCTCTCTCGCGTTGAGTTCTTTGCCTAGATAGTCTGTTGGAAATTGTTGTTAAGTGCAGTGTTTGGATCCAGCTGTAACGTGGTCAGATTCTCCTTAGCAACTTATTGCTAGCTACCTCAGGGTGATACGCTAGCTGGTAGGCTTGTGTTCTCGACTAGGCCTGCAGGCGCCATTTTTCCCGACGCCATTTTGGGTACCTTCCTCATTGAGTTACCTGTGATACGACACCTAGGCACTGACCGCCATTTTGTTTAAGCATTGCCAGAGTGGCTAGTCGTTAGCATCTGCCCACAGATACACACACACACCTACACACACGCACGCATCTGCTTGCCCTAGCCTCACACACACCTACACACACGCACACACAAGGGATTCTTTTTTTTTTTATCTCTTTCTCTCTCTCTTTCCCTCAAATTTATAGTCCAGGTGTAATTGTTCCATTGTTTTGTCTTGTTATTACCTTTGCCGACATTGAATGTATTTTGAGATTATTAGTGAGTAGTAGACAAATAAAGCTAATAAAATTGAATTGCATTTTACTTGTTCCTGTTGTTTATTCACAAGGTCAACTCCTTTTTCCTTCAAAATTTAGCTTTTGTATACAACTGGGTTTCCCATCTAATACAGAGCTACCATTAATCTTGAATGTAACCATTCACGGTGAGTATTAAGATTAATAACTTAAGATTTTATGAGACTGATCTTTATTTATAAATTGATTAATTTAATTATCAATTATCACATAATTTATAATTTAATTAATCCCAATTCCACCTACAATGGAGTATATCAGGGACAACAGAGAGGAGGAGTATAGGAGCCTGGTGAGGGACTTTGCCATTTGGTGCAACAGGAACCTTCTGCAGCTCAACACCTCAAAGACCAAGGAGCTGGTCATTGACTTTGGGAGGTCCAGACCAAGGCCACGACCAGTTCTGATCGAGGGAGTCGAGGTGGAGGCTGTAGATTCCTACAAGTACCTCGGGCTGTGGCTGGACAGCAAGCTGGACTGGACTTGCAACACCAACCACCTGTACAAGAAGGGACAGAGCAGGCTGTACTTCTGGAGGAGGCTGCAGTCCTTTAACATCTGCAGGAAATTCCTGTGGATGCTCTACCAGTCTGTGGTTGCCAGTGTCCTGTTTTACACCGTGGTGTGCTGGGGGGGCAGCACATCCAAGAAGGACACATCCAGGCTGGACAAACTGATCAGGCGGCTCTGTGGTCGGCATGAAGCTGGACTCTCTGGTGACAGTGGCAGAGAAGAGGACTATGGACAAATTATTGAACATCATGGACGATGCTAGTCACCCTCTGTACACCGTCATCAGCAACCAGAGGAGCCTGTTCAGTGACAGAATGCTCCTTCCCAAGTGCAGGACTAACAGACTTAAAAACTCCTTTGTCCCTCACGCCATCAGACTGTACAGCTCCCCTCTGGGGGGGAGGAGGGGTAACAGGAGGACAGAGGATGGGAAGGAGCAGTAGCCTAGCCTAACAATAAACAGTACTGGACAATGTGCAATATAATGTGCAATACCTCTTCCATTGGCTTTTTTTTGTTCTTTTTTCCCTCCTATTCTTATTCTTTTTTATATTTGTGTATGCAAAAACCTAATTTAATTTAATTTATCTAGAAGTTTTTCTTTATTTCTATTCTCTGTTTATCCTGTAATGATGCTACTGGAATTTTAATTTCCCTGAGGGAACCCGCCCAAAGGATCAATAAAGTTCTATCTAATCTAATCTATTTCAGCTGACTATGGGCGAGAGGCGGGGTACACCCTTGACAACTCACCAAATCATCACAGGGCTGACATATAGAGACAAACAACCATTCACACTCACGTTCACACCTACGGTCAATTTAGAGCCACCGATTAACCTAACCTGCATGTCTTTGGACTGTGGTTGAAACCCATGCAGACAATATGCAAACTCCACACAGAAAGGCCCCTATCGGCCACTGGGCTCAAGCCCATACCCTTCTTGCTGTGAGGTGACAGTGCTAACCATGACACCACTGTGCCGCCCTCATATGATACCAATTACAAGGTATTTTGGGGGAATTTTCCTTCCATTTTCTCCCCAATTTGGTCACCCCATAGCCACCTCTCCCAGATCATAGGATGGCCACCAACTAGAGAGGGTGAAGGCTAGCACCTACTTCCTCTGAGACATGAAACCAGCCAACTGCATCTTTTGGAATGCTGCTCATTCTGTGTCACAGAAGGCATAACACACTTGGAGAAAAGGACTATCTACCCTCTTCCACATGCATACGAGAGCTTAGAGATGCTCATGATTGGCTAGTGTCATTGTGATTGACAGGAGAGAGAAAGAAAGCCATCCCTCAAAATCTGAGAACATGGCCAATTTTGCACCATTAGTTCCCAGCCACAGATGGCTATGGAACCCAGATGCAAACTCCACACAGAAAGGCCCCCATCAGCCACTGGGCTTGAACCCAGAACCTTCTTGCTGTGAGGCAACAGTGCTAACTACTACACCACCATGCTGCCCTTGCATTATACCAGTTATATAGAAACAAACATGGTGAAGTGGCAAATGCTGTAAAGTTTCTACAAAGAAAAAAGAAAAAAAAAGAAGTAGAGTGGATGAGGATGTTCTGCTGACTGAGTAGGAATATACAGTACTTGTTAGAACAAGCACACATTTTATCCTTCCTTGGCAGGCTGAGCACACAGCTGTATCGCTGACACAATCGCTAAGTCAGACATACAAGTATTAGTTGTCATGATATTCTAATGTCGGTCAGCACAGAAAATGTAACAGCATTAAGTCAACAAATATCTACATAATTTCGCAATTAATATAGGATTGTTGCCAAAAAGTCTAGACAAGACAGTTGGAAGACAATGAACATTTTCAATGCTCACTTAGAGGATATCAAACTTCAAGTGCTTCAGCAGCAGCAGTAGTTGAGGATAGAATTGTATAAGATTCTGAGATGAAGCAGACAGGTCCAAGAAGAAAGTTGTCTGTGAAGATTCTCAGTCATCCAGGTCATGGTAAACTGTGGGTGGTAAAAGAGAGCAACTGGACTTGCTTGAAGATTCTTGAAGATGTTTCACCTCTCATCCAAAAGGCTTCTTCAGTTCTGTCTGACTGGTAGGGAACATCATGAGAAGATAAATACCTGATGCTCCCTACCAGTCAGACAGAACTGAAGAAGCCTTTCGGATGAGAGGTGAAACGTCTTCAAGAATCTTCAAGCAAGTCCAGTTGCTCTCTTTTACCACCCACAGTACAAGAAGAAAAGAAACCTTTATTCGTCACATGCACACTTCAAGCACAGTGAAATTCATCCTCTGCATTTAACCCATCTGAAGCAGTGAACACACGCACACACTCAAAGCAGTGGGCAGCCACACCAGAGCGCCCGGGTGCAGTCAGGGGTCAGGTACCTTGCTCAAGGGCACCTCAGCCCAAGGCCGCCCCACGTTAACCTAACTGCATGTCTTTGGATTGTGGGGGAAACTGGAGCACCCAGAGGAAACCCACGCAGACACGGGGAGAACATGCAAACTCCACACAGAAAGGCCCTCGCTGGCCGCTGGATTCGAACCCAGAACCTTCTTGCTGTGAGGCAACCATGCTAACCACTACACCACCACATAAGAAACCACTTTTCTAAATATAATGAAGGCTACTGGGTTTTGCTGCCAAAAATAAGCAAGTGTGGCAAAGTGTCCAGAAAAATCATGTCTGGTTCTGCAAGATGCTCAGTAAAACCTACAGCTCATTTCCTTATAAAACTGCACTCATTATACGTGAGATTACTGTTTTTTAAGGAATGGGTCATCACACCAAATACTGACTTTGTCATTTATTAGTTAAGTCAAGTTTATTTGTATAGCACTTTTAACAATATACATTGTCTCAAAGGAGCTTTACAGAAAATTAAAGACTTTAAACATGAGCTAATTTTATCCCTAATTTATTCCTAATGAGCAAGCCTGTGGCAACGGTGGCAAGGAAAAACTGCCTCAGACAACATGAGGAAGGAACCTTGAGAGGAACCAGACTCAAAAGGGAACCCATCCTCATTTGGATGATAACAGATAGTGTGATTATAAATAACTTGCTTCTATAACTGTGTCCTATAGAGTCACAAAGTATAACTGTGAAACCAGGAAATTCATTATGGTTTTAACATGAAGTCTGTTTTGTTGAAGTTTGTGGAAGTCCAGAGCGTCTTCCAAGTGTGACTTTCAACTGTCCATATGGGGCCGTCTTCCACAAGAGCAATGTGATGAGACTCCAGCCAGATGTAAGGCATCAGGATGGATCAGGCAGGTCCGAGGAGCAGAAGACTTCAGAATCTTACTGGTGTCTCAGGATCGGCATGTAACTCAAAGGGACAGATAGAGGGAAGAGATTTATTAGTGTTCATAACATTTTTAATGTAGAAACATTTAAGCTCATTTAAAGATAGTTGTCTCAGTTACAATTTGTGTTATAAGAAGAGTTTGACTGTGGCACTTGCTTCTTATTTTGGCAGCAAAACCCTGCAGCCTTCATTTTTTTTGTCTGAAAAGTGTCTCTTATCCATCCATCCATTATCTGTAACTGCTTATCCTGTGCAGGGTTGCAGGTAAGCTGTAAGATCTCAGCTGACTGTGGGCAAGAGGTGGGGTACACCCTGGACAAGTTGCCAGGTCATCGCAGGGCTGACACATAGAGACAAGCAACAATTCACACTCACACCTACGGTCAATTTAGAGCCACCATTTAGCCTAACCTGCATGTCTTTGGACTGTGTGGGGAAACCGGAGCACCTGGAGGAAACCCACACAGACACAGGGAAAACATGAAAACTCCACACAGAAAGGCCCTCATCGGCTGCTGGGCTTGAACCCAGGACCTTCTTGCTGTGAGGCGACAGTGCTAACCACTACACCATCATGCTGCCCCCAAAAAGTATAATTGGGCATAACATGGTATAATTGCTATAGAAATGTACTGTATTGTACTTTAGTTAGATGAAATTACATGAAGAGGTGTAAGAGATGGGGGGATAAGGGTGAAGTGGTGACGATATCTAGTGGTTGTCTGTTGTTGTCCTTTATTGCTCGTTATTGTTACTGTTACTGTCTGTTATTGTCCTGATTAAGAGCCTGAATGGCCTGAAGGAAGAAGCTCCTTTTCATTCTCTCTGTGTTGGCCTTGAGGGAGCGAAAGCAATTTCATTGGCTTTGAATAGTCATAACCATCTGTAGAGAGACTCTGGTGTGGGAGGAGCACAGAAGCACAGCAGGCGGTTGTTTACAATTGTTTCTTTACTTTATTGCTGCTTTACAGCACACAACTTAGACACTCTCACAGACACACACAGGCTCGTAGCAAGCCCTCGGCCCCGTCCTCCCCTTCTCACCCTCCTTTTATCGGGCGCAGTCACTGAAGGAGACACACAAACACACATTATTTGATAACAGGTATAGTAACATGACCACTCACCTTCCCTGACTTCACCCTCCATTCACAGACTGACGCTCGGCCACGCCCCCGCTGTCACATACCCCCACCGCCTGACTCAGGCCGGGGAGCCGTCCAGCCTGAAGCTGACTCCCCCCCCCCCCCGACGGGAGAGGAAATCCACCACCGCCATCTGTGCCCCCGACCTGTGGACCACCTCGAATTTAAAAGGCTGGAGTGCAAGATACCAACGGGTGATCCGTGCATTGGCATCCTTCATGCGGTGGAGCCACTGGAGGGGTGCGTGGTCTGAACAGAGGGTGAAAGGGCGCCCCAGCAGGTAGTACCAGAGGGCGAGGACCGCCCACTTGATGGCTAGGCACTCTTTTTCAATCGAGCTGTACCTGCCTTCCTGCATCGACAGCTTCCGGCTAATGTACAGCACGGGACGCTCCTCCCCCTCCACCTCCTGGGACAAAACGGCCCCCAGCCCGTTGTCTGATGCGTCCGTCTGCAAAATAAAGTGGAGAGAAAAGTCAGGGGAGTGTAAAAGTGGCCCCCCACACAGTGCAGCCTTTACCTCTGAGAAAGCCCACTGGCATTGCTCCGTCCACTGGACCGGATCTGGTGCCCCCTTTTTAGTGAGATCAGTCAGCGGGCTGGTGACGTCCGAATAATTAGGTATAAACCTACGATAGTAGCCAGCCAGCCCCAGGAACTGTCTCACCCCCTTTTTGGTCTTGGGCCTCAGGCACGCCGCAATCGCTGCCACCTTATTAATTTAGGGACGCACCTGCCCATGGCCCAAGTGAAAACCCAGATACTGTACTTCCTTGATTATGCCCATTTCAAGCATGGTTTCAAGTTCATCCCGGACCACCTTTTTTGTGTGTTCGGGCAGACGGTAAGGGCGGCTACACACTACCACCCCCAGGGGCGTCTCAACGTAGTGTTCTATGAGGTGGGTGTGGAAGGGCAGGGGCAAAAACACGTCAGAAAGTTCTTTCTGCAACTGGGCTACCTCCATGAGCTGGGTCAGGGAGAGGTGGTCTCCACAGGGGACCGGAGTGGTGGGCGATGTCAATTTTCTTTTTTGAACCTCCGGCCCCAGCTCCGCCTTCTCTGGAATTACTGACACCAACACCACAGGGACCTCCTCATTCCAACATTTTAATAGATTGAGGTGGTAAACTTGCAATGCCCCACCCCTGTCCATTCGCCTCACCTCATAGTTGACGTCCCTGACTCGCCGTGTGACCCCAAAGGGCCCTTGCTGCTTGGCGACCAATTTGGAGCTTGACATGGGCAGTAATATGAGTACTTTGTCTCCCAGTGTGAATTCCCTAAGGCGCGTGCCCCTATCGTACAGTCGGACTTGACGTTCTTGTGCCTGCCGCAAATTCTCCTGCGTTAAATGCATGAGTGTGTGGAGTTTGGCGCACAGGTCGAGAACGTATTGAATTTTGTTTTTACTAGCTGAAGGTCCCTCCTCCCAGTTTTCACGTAGCACATCCAAAATGCCACGTGGCTTACGCCCATATAACAATTCAAATGGTGAAAACCCTGTGGAGGCTTGCGGGACCGCTTGTACTGCAAATAACAGGGGCTTGAGCCACTTATCCCAATTACGTGCATCTTTGCTTACGAACTTCCGAATTATATTTTTGAGAGTTCGATTGAACTGTTCTACTAAGCCATCCGTTTCTGGGTGATAGACGCTGGTGCGGATAGACTTAATCCCCAGTAGCCCATACAGCTCGCGCAGTGTGCGTGACATGAATGTAGTGCCTTGGTCTGTCAGGATTTCTTTCGGAATCCTGACCTGGGAGATAAAGCGGAAGAGTGCTTCTGCTATACTGCGTGCTGAAATATTGTGGAGAGGCACTGCTTCTGGATATCACGTTGCATAATCCACCAGCACTAAAATAAAGCGATATCCCCATGCTGACCAATCTAATGGCCCAACGAGATCCATCCCAATTCTTTCAAGCGGGGTCTCGATTAAAGGGAGAGGACGCAAAGGCACTTTTGGAGTGGCTGCGGGATTTACTAATTGGCATTCGCGGCACGCCTCACACCACCGACGGACATCCCCGCAAATCCCTGGCCAATAGAACCGGGCCATTATTCGGGCTAGTGTCTTATCCTGCCCCAAGTGTCCAGCCATGGGATTAAAGTGAGCCGCTTAGAATATGAATTCCCGGTGGCTCTTTGGAATTAATAACTGTGTTATCTCTTCACCAGTTTGAGTGTCCTGCGTCACTCAGTATAGCCTATCCTTAATAATACGTAGCAAAGTAGGGGAAGGCCAGCGTCACATTTGGCTGGAGAATTTGACCATTGATTACTCTCACTTGGTCAAATGCATGCCACAGAGTCTCATCTCGCGACTGCTCTAATGGGAAATCCCTGAAAGGGGGCGATGGGGCGGGGCGCTCCTCACTCTGTGTGTCGCCCTGATGTGGTGCTGACATAGACGGCTTTGTGACAGCTTCTCCCGCCAATGCTACTCCGGGGCTTTCCCTAGCGGAATTACGGCAGGACCCACTCTTCACTATGTGTGTCATTAATTCCTTAAACCCCAGCCAATTAGTCCCTAAAATTAGTGAGTGGGTGAGACAAGGGTTAACCACCGCCTTTACACTATATTTTTTCCCTCGAAAGAGAATGTGGACGGACACCAAAGGGTAGTTGTGAACATCCCCATGCACACACAACACCTTCACCATTCGTGCGCTCCCCAATGCCTCACCTTGCACCAGGCTTTGGTGGATTGAGGTCTGGTTACAGCTAGAATCCACTAAAGCCTGATACATATCCCCTTGGACACTTACCGGTATTCGATATGATCTGGCCTGATCGAGGGCGGTTTCTGGCGCGTCGGGGACCTGGACCACCACACCCACCCCCATCGCAGAGCACTGATGTTGGAGATGTCCCAGCTCCCCGCAGCGCCAGCACTCCAGCCCAGGCTCTCCCTCTGCACAGGTGTTACGGGCATCACTCACCTGAGGGGGAGGAGACACAGACAAGGAAGGGGGAAACGGGAGGACATTACGGGTGCACCGGGCTGGCTGGGGGGAAGCCGGCCCCTGCCTCCACGGTGGGGGAATGGGGCGAGGACGGGAAACAGAGGGAGAGGAAGACGGAGAGGAAGAGGGAAAAGAGAGAGGAGAAGAGGAGACACACCATCCTGCCATCGGAACTGCCACCATCTGGTCCTCTGCCAGCTCGATTGCCTGGTCCAGCGACACTGGGTGATGACAGTGGACCCACTCCGCCGGTCCTTCTGGAAGTCGCGCGACGAATTGCTCCAGTGTCACCAGGTCAATCACTCCCTCGGCGTCGCGGTCGTCTGCCCTCAGCCACCTCCGGCAGGCATCCCAGAGTTGCTGCCCGAACACGAACGGCTGGCTGACCTCCTCCAAGTGCAGCGAGTGGAAGTGCTGCCATTGTTGCTCTGGGGAGCGGCTGACACGCTGGAGGATGGCTCTTTGAAGGTCCACGTAGACGAGCCAGCTGTCGGTGGGGAGCTGCAGCACGGCCAGTTGCGCCTCGCCCGTCAGCAGGGGAAGGAGGTGCACTGCGCGCTGGTCCACCGGCCAACCCCATGCCTCTGCTGCCTGCTTGAAGAGCGCGAGGAAGGCTTCCGGGTCATCGTGCGGACCCATCTTTTTTAAGGTGAGATGGGGAGGGTCTGCTCCGGTGGCGGTCATGGGCCCCGCTGACGCGAGCAGGTGCCGGAATGCCTGTTGGGCCAGCACCAAGGCTTCGAACCATTGCTCCTGCTCCTTCCGGAGGGTAACCAGTGCTTGGCGCTGGTTCTGCTGGGCTGTGCCAAGGGCATGGATCAGCTCCTTAAACAGCGAGGACTCCATGGGGCTGTTCCCTTCTGCACTCTTCCTGGGTTTCGGCACCACTGTAGAGAGACTCTGGTGTGGGTGGAGCACAGAAGCATGGCAGGCGGTTGTTTACAATTTGTTTCTTTACTTTATTGCTGCTTTACAGCACACAACTTAGACACTCTCTCTCACAGACACACACAGGCTAGTAGCAAGCCCTCGGCCCCATCCTCCCCTTCTCACCTTCCTTTTATCGGGCGCAGTCACTGAAGGAGACACACAAACACACATTAATTGATAACAGGTGTAGTGACATGACCACTCACCTTCCCTGACTCCGCCCTCCATTCACAGACTGATGCTCAGCCACGCCCCCACTGCCACACCATCATAAAAGTGATGGAAACGCTACCTGATTTAGCCTTAATCAAGTCCAGTCAGTTTATTTGTATAGTGCCTTTAACAACAGACATTGTTGCAAAGCAGCTTTACAGAAAATTAAAGACTTTAAACATGAGCTAATTTTATCCCTAATTTATCCCTGATGAGCAAGTCTGTGGTGATGATGGCAAGGAAAAACTCCCTCAGACGACATGAGGAAGAAACCTCAAGAGGAACCAGACCCAAAAGGGAACCCAACCTCATTTGGGTAAAAACAGATAGAGGGATTATAAATAACTTGCTTCTATAACCGTGTCCTACATAGTCACAAAGTGTACTGGTACTGTGTAACCAGGAAATTCACTAGTTTTAACATGAAGTCTGTTTTGTTGAAGTTATAAACTGTCCATTGATGGAACCTTGAGTGCAAAACTGTTCATGACAACTGCAGACCTAAAGTTAGCAAGTCAACTGTAGTCCTCAGACATCATAACAAAACTATAACTGTCCAGAGCCAGCTTCCAAGTGCGACTTTTGACTGTCCATATGGAGCCGTCCTCCACAAGAACAATGTGATGAGACTCCAGCCAGATGTAGGGCATCAGGATGGATCAGGCAGGTCCGAGGAGCAGAAAAGGGCAGCATCACTGATGTCTCAGGATTGACATGTAACTCAACAGAGAGAGGCAGACAGAGGGAAGAAACAGGGGGGAGAAGCATGGGTTGTTAGGTATGCCCAATGCCACCTAATGGTTAAGAACAGTATACGTTTTGCACTGAGTGCCAGCAGGGACTCTGGCAAGACTAACTATGACAGCATAACTCAAAGGTAGAGTCAGAAGGTAGCACAGACATGACGTAGCTCTGGGACATAAAGTAGCCAGCCACTACATCGTCAACAAACCCAAGTGAACGAGTCAAAGTGGAAGGACAACAGCATCCATACATCCCAGTTTACCAAAACACTCTATGCCTGAGGACCCTCCAGATCTGCTCCTTTACCTAATTAAAACTATTAACAAAAACAAAAATGTAACTACATAAACAAAAACATGTAACTGTACCTGTGGAAATGTCTACAAATAATTTCCTGTAAAGACTGGCAGGCCAAATAACCTTTAGAAATGTATCACTAAGTGCTCCTGTCTGCATGTGTGTTAGCTTTGTGATGAATACTTCTGAAGGGTAATCGTCATGTCATTAATAAACAAGATTACAGTGGGCCTCACAATAGCATCTCTTTCATAATTTACTTATAGTTTTGTACTTGTAACTTCAACAAATCTCTAGAAACTTGCAACTAGGATAAACATTCTTTCAAAGGATATTCCTTCAGCTGGTGTTTTGATGATGGTGTTGTGGCTGTCTAACCTATCAGTTAAATGCATTCAATTTGGTGACTATGAAAACCACAGTATATGATTTAGTGAGCCATCATGCCCTGTGAACAGGGTTGGGTCATCCTGGAAGAGAGCACTCCCATCAGGATAGAAATGTTTCCTATCCTGAGGATAAAGGTGATCAGTCAGAACAACTTTGTATTGGTTCACAGTGGGTCTGAAAGTGGGATCCAGGGACCACCAGGGGACTGCACAGCATATCAGGGGATCCTTGAAAACATGCTCTAAATGGACAATCCATCCATTCATTCATTATCTATAGCCGCTTATCCTGTGCAAGGTCACAGGCAAGCTGGAGTCTATCCCAGCTGACTATGGGTGAGAGGCAGGGTACACCCTGGACAAGTCGCCAGATCATCACAGGGCTGACACATAGGCTACGTTTACATTAGACCGTATCTGTCTCGTTTTCTTCGCGGATGCACTGTCCGTTTATATTAAACCCCCTGGAAACGCCAGGAAACGGGAATCCGCCAGCGTCCACGTATTCAATCCAGATCGTGTCAGCTTCGGTGCTGTGTAAACATTCAGAATACGCGAATACGCTGTGCTGAGCTCTAGCTGGCGTCTCATTGGACAACGTCACTGTGACATCCACCTTCCTGATTCGCTGGCGTTGGTCATGTGACGCGACTGCTGAAAAACGGCGCGGACTTCCACCTTGTATCACCTTTCATTAAAGAGTATAAAAGTATGAAAATACTGCAAATACTGATGCAAATACTGCCCATTGTGTAGTTATGATTGTCTTTAGGCTTGCCATCCTTCCACTTGCAAGTAGTAAGTGATATGCGCTGGGATCACACACACAGCGGCTCAGTCCTGAATTGTGGCTTGTTCACTTCACTCGCGCGCTGTGTGAGCTGCGCAGGGCCGGAGTGCACACCCTCCAGAGGGCACTCGCTGTTCAGGGCGGAGTGATTTGGAGTGCAGGATGCCTGCAGAGCCGAGCGTATCCGTGTATTAGGCTTGCCATCCTTCTACTTGCAAGTGGTGAGCCTTGCGCGGCTTGCCATCCTTCTACTTGCAAGTGGTGAGCCTTGCGCGGCTTGCCATCCTTCTACTTGCAAGTGGTGAGCCTTGCGCATGCCCTAAATGCACTGGGATCATGTTACGCGCCGTCTGAAATGCACTGGGATCATGTTACGCGCCGTCTAAAGTCATGTGATTAGCGTATCCGCGTATTGGCGTTGCTGTGTGCACGGCTAACGGTTTTAGTGTAAACGCGAATCGTTTTAAGAACGTTAATCTGATGATCCGCTGATTCGACGTAATGTAAACGTAGCCATAGAGACAAACAACCATTCACACTCACATTCACACTGATGGTCAATTTAGAGCCACCAATTAACCTAACCTGCATGTCTTTGTCAAGTCAAGTCAAGTTTATTTGTATAAAATTTGGACTGTGGGGGAAACCAGAGCACCCAGACAGACATGGGCTATGTTTACATTACGTCGAATCAGCGGATCATCAGATTAATGTTCTTAAAACGATTCGCGTTTACACTAAAACCGTTAGCCGTGCACACAGCAACACCAATACACGGATACGCTCGGCTCTGCAGGCATCCTGCGCTCCAAATCACTCCGCCCTGAACAGCGAGTGCCCTCTGGAGGGTGCGCACTCCGGCCCTGTGCAGCTCACACAGTGCGCAAGTGAAGCGCACAAGCCACGATTCGGGACTGAGCCGCTGTGTGTGTGATCCCAGCGCATATCACTTACTACTTGCAAGTGGAAGGATGGCAAGCCTAAAGACAATCATAACTACACAATGGGCAGTATTTGCATCAGTATTTGCAGTATTTTCATACTCTTTAATGAAAGGTGATACAAGGCGGAAGTCCGCGCCGTTTTTCAGCAGTCGCGTCACATGACCAATGCCAGCGAATCAGGAAGGTGGATGTCACAGTGACGTTGTCCAATGGGACGCCAGCTAGAGCTCAGCACAGCGTATTCGCGTATCTCAATGTTTACACAGCACCGGACCAGATACGATCTAGATTGAATACGTGGATGCTGGCGGATTCCCGTTTCCCGGCTTTTCCAGGTGGTTTAATGTAAATGGACAGTGCATCCGCGAAGAAAACGAGACAGATACGGTCTAATGTAAACGTAGCCATGGAGAGAACATGCAAACTCCACACAGAAAGGTCCCAGTTAGCCACTGGGCTTGAACCCAGGACCTTCTTGCTGTGAGGCGACGGTGCTAACCATGACACCGCCGTGCCACCTCATCTATATATTCCTAAAACAAGCAAGGTTTATAGCAAGGGCCACATATTAAAGAAATATATTTAATTTGTCATCAGTCTGTAGCATGCATTTGTGGATCAGATGATTCTGTTAAATTAGAACAAACCCTATTTAGTATCTGGAAATACTGTATTTACTACTACATATAATTATGGAAACTGAACTGAAATATGCCTTTCTTTTGCATGCATCACAAATAAAAAATAAAGTTATATAATAAAAAATAATGATTACCTCTTGTTATTCATAGCCTGTAGACTAACAGTCTGTTCAGAAGTCCAGCCCATCCAACAGTCATTGTGTTTAATAACAATTTTATATTAAATTAACATTGGATGTAATTATATTTGCATCATATACTGTATGTCCTCAATAACTGTCATTTCTATATTATCTCAGGTAGAATTATCTTACCCAGTTTTAATATTATCCTGATATATCATCTTACTACATACAAACGCCCTACCTATCTCGACATTTATAACCTAATCTACTTACGGAAAAACGACATTAGGGATTAGGGTAGGATGGTGTTGCAGAGGTTAGCCCTGTTACCTCATAGCAAGAAGGGTCTGAGTCAGTGTTGTAGCCGAGTCACTAAACCTCAAGTCTGAGTCCAGTCTTGAGTCCCCAGTGTTCAAGTCCAGGTCATTCAAGAAAATTTCAAGTCCAAGAACAAGACTCCACCCGCACCATTTGATGGTGGCTGTTGCTGCCTTTATGTGAAAGCATCTCTGCTACTGTGTTGGACTAACAAACTAACTGTTTAGTTGGACTAACTGCTCGACTGCCCCATTTTAGTTAATAGGCTACAGATAAAAAACTTGTTCATCACTCAGCGAGCCCTGCCCACTATCAACAGGGCAAATAACATGAGAGAAGGTTAATACTAGCTAGTTCATCGGTTAGCAAGCCCCACTATCAACAGAGCAATGAACATAGCGCGTCACTTCCTTCTCTGGGTGGAGTCTTACCAAATGACGATTGAAATTCGAGGTTGTCCCCATCGTCTCCTCGATAGTTCTCCTACATATGGAACACATCGCAGTGCATTTTTTCCCACTGCATGAGAAGGCTGCATGAGAAGCAAAGCAGACAATCTTAGGGGTGTTCTCTCCAGGCGTTGTAGCGCCATTAACGTTAGTTTGTTCCTCAACATGACATATAAACAGGTGAATGTGCATTCTCTTGGACAGAATTAGTATAAAAATGAATGTAGATATAAATATAAATATCTTATGCCAAATTATTATGGCATGTTACAAAAAATAAAGAAAAAATCAGAGTCCTCATCTCCAATTTAAAAGTCCGAATGCAGTTAATGAACAAGTCCAAGTCATCAGTGCTCAAGTCCAAGTCAAGTCAAGTCTATGAACAAACTATTGAACATCATGTATGATGCCAGTCACCCTCTGCACACCGTCATCAGCAACCAAAGGAGCCTGTTCAGTGACAGAATGCTCCTTCCCAAGTGCAGGATGAACAGACTTAAAAACTCCTTTGTCCCTCACGCCATCACTGTACAACTCCTCTCTGGGGGGGAGGAGGGGTAACAGGAGGACAGAGGACGGGAAGGAGCAGTAGCCTAGCCTGACAAAAAGCAATACCGGACAATGTGCAATATAGTGTGCAATATAAAGTGCAATATCTGTCCTGCCACCGCCCCCACCTTCTCCCCCCCTTTTCCCCCCTCCTTCCCCCCTTCCTCTCTTCCCCATATCTTATTCTTTTCATATTTGTATATGTAAATATTTTAATTTATTTTAATTTATCTAGAAGTTTTCCTCTATTTCTTTTCTCTGTTTATCTCTGTTTATCTTTTCTCTGTTCTTTTCTCTGTTTCTCTGTTTTTAAGATGTCGCGAAAAAAAATAGGTACCCTATGGGTATGGTACGGTATGGTGGTGTAGTGGTTAGCACTGTTGCCTCACAGCAAGAAGGTCCGGGTTCGAGCCCCGTGGCCGACGAGGGCCTTTCTGTGCGGAGTTTGCATGTTCTCCCCGTGTCTGCGTGGGTTTCCTCCGGGTGCTCCGGTTTCCCCCACAGTCCAAAGACATGCAGGTTAGGTTAACTGGTGACTCTAAATTGACCATAGGTGTGAATGTGAGTGTGAATGGTTGTCTGTGTCTATGTGTCAGCCCTGTGATGACCTGGCGACTTGTCCAGGGTGTACCCCGCCTTTCGCCCGTAGTCAGCTGGGATAGGCTCCAGCTTGCCTGCGACCCTGTAGAACAGGATAAAGCGGCTAGAGATAATGAGATGAGATGGGTACGGTACATGTGGCTACTGCTTATAAATAAAATAGTTCTGATACCATGAAAACCGGGCAGTTGAAGATAAGAAAAATTCACGTTTTTTTTGTTTCTTTGTTTTTATTTTCTGATGTTTGATCTGGGGGCGGCACGGTGGTGTAGTGGTTAGCGCTGTCACCTCACAGCAAGAAGGTCCTGGGTTCGAGCCCCGGGGCCGGCGAGGGCCTTTCTGTGCGGAGTTTGCATGTTCTCCCCGTGTCCGCGTGGGTTTCCTCCGGGTGCTCCGGTTTCCCCCACAGTCCAAAGACATGCAGGTTAGGTTAACTGGTGACTCTAAATTGACCATAGGTGTGAATGTGAGTGTGAATGGTTGTCTGTGTCTATGTGTCAGCCCTGTGATGACCTGGCGACTTGTCCAGGGTGTACCCCGCCTTTCGCCCGTAGTCAGCTGGGATAGGCTCCAGCTTGCCTGCGACCCTGTAGAAGGATAAAGCGGCTACAGATAATGTGATGTGATGTGATGTTTGATCTGAACATTAGCTGAAGCTCTGCATGATTTTATGCATTGACCTACGTGGAGATTTGCATGAATGAGCAGGGTGTTTCTGTTAAAGTGGCCACTGAGGTTCTTTTCTCTCTCTTTTGTTTTGTTTTATATCATATAATACAGTGTCTTGCAGAAGTATTCACCTCCCTTGGTGTTTGTCCTGTTTTGTTGCAATACAAGCTGGAACCAAAATGGATTTTTGGGGGGTTATCACCATTTGATTTACACAACATGCCTACAACTTTAAAGGTACAAGTTGTTGTTTTATTGTGACACAATCAATAATTAAGATGGAAAACCCTCCCCAGAAATCTGGAGTGTGCATAGGTATTCTCCCCCCACAAAAGTCAATATTTTGTCGAGCCATCTTTTGCTACAATTACAGCTGCAAGTCTCTTGGGGTATGTCTCTATTATGCTCACGTCAAATATCCATCCATTATCTGTAGGCGCTTATCCTGTGCAGGGTTACAGGCGAGCTGGAGCCGATCCCAGCTGACTATGCATGAGAGGCGGGGTACACCCTGGACAAGTCACCAGGTCATCGCAGGGCTGACACAGAGACACAACCATCCACACTCACAGTCAATTTAGAGCCACGAATTATCCTAACCTGCATGTCTTTGGGGGAAACCGGAGCACCCGGAGGAAATCCACGTGAACAACATGCAAACTCTACACAGAAAGACCCCCATCGGCCACTGGGCTCGAACCCAGAACCTTCTTGCTGTGAGGCGACAGCGCTAACACCACCGTGCCGCCCACATCAAATATCAGTTTGTGGAAAAACAGCCTCAGATTAATGTTTTTAGCAGATACGAACTCATCCGCCTAAAGATTCGACATGATGTGTATTCCGAGATACTTTTCTGCTTAGCACAGGTGTAAAGAGTAGTTATTTGAGTTACCAGAGTTTACCATCAGCTCAAACCAGTCTGGTCATTCTCCTCTGACCTCTCTCATCAACAAGGTGTCTCTATCAGCAGAACTGCAGCCTGCTAGATTTTTTTTTCTTTTGTACCATTCTGTGTAAACTCTAGAGACTATTTTGGGAGAAAATCCCAGGCGATCACAACAGCATACTCAAATACTCAAATCAAGCCATCTGACGCCAACAACCATGCCATGGTCAAGATCACGCAGTTCACATTTTTCCAATTTTTCAAATTCTGATTTTTGATGTGAACATTAACTGAAGTTCTTGCCTTGTTCAGTGTCTTGCAAAAGTATTCATCCCCCTGGTGTTTGTCCTGTTTTGTTGCATTACAAGCTGGAATTAAAATGGACTTTTGGAGGGTTAGCACCGTTTGATTTACACAACATGCCGACCACTTTAAAGGTGCACTTTTTTTAAAATTATGACACAAACAATAATTAAGATGAAAAAACAGAAATCTGGAGTGTGCATAGGTATTCACCCCCCCAAAAAAAGTCAATACTTTGTAGAGCCACCTTCAGCTGCAAGTCTCTTGGGGTGTGTCTCTATTAGCTTAGCACATCTAGCCACTGGGATTGTTGCCGATTCCTCAAGGCAAAACTGCTCCAACTCCTTCAGATTAGATGGGTTGCATTGGTGGACAGCAATCTTCAAGTTACGCCACAGATTCTCAATTGGATTGAGGTCTGGGCTTTGACTAGGCCATTCCAAGACATTTAAACGTTTCCCTTTAAACCACTCCAGTGTAGCTTTAGCAGCATGTTTAGGGTCATTGTCCTGCTGGAACGTGAACCTTCGTCCCAGTCTCAAACCTCTGGCTGACTCAAACAGGCTTTCCTCCAGAATTGCCCTGTATTTAGTGCCATCCATCTTTCCTTCAGTCCTGATCAGCTTTCCTGTCCCTGCAGATGAAAAATATCCCCACAGCATGATGCTGCCACCACCATGCTTCACTGTAGGAATGGTGTTCTCAGGGTTTTGGGTTTGTGCCACACATGGCATTTCCCATGATGGCCAAAAAGATCAATTTTAGTCTCATCTGACCAGAGAATCTTCTTCCATGTGTTTGGGGAGTCTGCCACATGCTGTTGGGCAAACTCCAAATGTGTTTTCTGAAGCAATGGCTTTTTTCTGGCCACTCTTCCATAAAGCCCCACTCTGTGGAGTGTACGGCTTAAAGTGGTCCTATGGACAGATACTCTCATCTCCACTGTGGTCTTTGCAGCTCCTTCAGTGTTCTCTTTGGTGTCTTTGTTGCATCTCTGATTAATGCCCTCCTTGCCCGGTCTGCGAGTTTTAGTGAGTGGCCTTCTCTTGTCATGTTTGTAATGGTGCCATATTCTTTCCATTTTGCTATAATGGATTTAATGGCGCTCCCTGGGATATTCAAAGTTTGGGATATTTTTTATAACCCAACCCTGATCTATACTTCTCCACAACTTTGTCTCTGACCTGTTTGGAAGCTCCTTGGTTTTCATGTTGCTTTCTTAGTCATGTTGCAGAGTCAGGGTCCTTCCAGAACAGGTTGATTTATACAGACATCATGTGACAGATCATGTGACACTTTGATTGCACACAGGTGGATCTTAATCAACTAATTATGTAACTTATGAAGTGAATTGGTTGGATCAGCTCTTATTTAGGGGTTTCATATGAAAGGGGGTGAATACTTATGCACACTCCAGATTTCTGTTTTTTCATCTTAATTATTGTTTGTGTCACAATAAAAATAGATAAAAATGCACCTTTAAATTTGTAGGCATGTTGTGTAAATCAAATGGTTCAGATACAATGTTTTTTTCTGTAAAATTTATTTTGTTCTGGAAAATGAATGTTTGGACTCTAAAATGTTTTTGCACTGACTTGATAATGTAGAAGTCATAAAATAGAAATCTATTACAAAGTGTGAGAAAAAAATGCCTAGCATGCCTAAGACTTTTGCATAGTACTGTGTGTGTGTGTGTGTGTGTGTGTGTGTGTGTGTGTGTGTGTGTGTAAAATAAGCATTTGAATATACATGTTTTTTATCCTGTATGTTGCCACACCTAAAAGTTATTAATGTACACTACCGTTCAAAAGTTTGGGGTCACTTTGAAATGTCCTTATTTTTGAAAGAAAAGCACTGTTCTTTTCAATGAAGATCACTTTAAACTAATCAGAAATCCACTCTATACATTGCTAATGTGGTAAATGACTATTCTAGCTGCAAATGTCTGGTTTTTGGTGCAATATCTCCATAGGTGTATAGAGGCCCATTTCCAGCAACTCTCACTCCAGTGTTCTAATGGTACAATGTGTTTGCTCATTGCCTCAGAAGGCTAATGGATGATTAGAAAACCCTTGTACAATCATGTTAGCACAGCTGAAAACAGTTGAGCTCTTTAGAGAAGCTATAAAACTGACCTTCCTTTGAGCAGATTGAGTTACTGGAGCATCACATTTGTGGGGTCGATTAAATGCTCAAAATGGCCAGAAAAATGTCTCGACTATATTTTCTATTCATTTTACAACTTATGGTGGTAAATAAAAGTGTGACTTTTCATGGAAAACACAAAATTGTCTGGGTGACCCCAAACTTTTGAACGGTAGTGTATTACATGTGATATTTATGAAAAAATGCAGTAAGTCATGGTGAAAGTGCAGCAGACAGAAATAGTGAGCATGATGGATGAGCTATTGAACTTGTCATGTGCATGATGCCAAATACGCACATGCAGCGTTACTCCTTCACTCTGATTGGTTCCTGATTCAGTCATCCAGAACGATATAAGGCGGCTGCACATTAATCCCAACCGTCTGTGAGAAAAGAGCACGTCCGGTATGTACCATTACTTTCCTTAATTATTTCTGAGTATTGTGCAAAATAGTTTGTTTTAACGTGGTATTTCTTTTAGTTTGCCACCAAATCAAGGGAGCCCTTTGTATCAGGCTGAAAGATGAAAGCAGCTCTCTGTACCATTGCTTTTCTACTTGTCTTTGGTAAGTCTGGCTGAGAAAAAAAATTAATATTGTTGAATAAATACATTTCTCCTTAAAATCCATATTGAGGTCATCCTCCAAAGCCAAGCATTTCTAATTCTCTTGATGTACAGTAGATATAAAAAGTGTACACACCCCATTAAAATGATTAGTTTTTCTGATGTAAAAAAAATGAGACCACGATAAATAATTTCAAAACTTTTCCCATCTTTAATGTGACCTATAACCTGTACAATTCAATCGAAAAAACAAACAAATCTGTTGGGGGAAAACATCAAAAATAAAAAATGTACAATAAGCTAGTTGCATAAGTGTGCACACCTTTAAACTAATACTTTGTTGAAGCACCTTTTGATTTAATTACAGCATTCAGTCCTTTTGGGTCGGAGTCTATCAGCCTGCCACATCTAGACTTGGCAATATTTGCCCACTCTTCCTTGCAAAAGTGCTCCAAATCTGTCAGATTGCGAGGGCGTCTCTTATGCACAGCCCTCTTCAGGTTACCCCACAGATTTTCAACTGGATTTAGGTCTGGGCTCTGGCTGGGCCGTTCCAAAACTTTATTGGGGTCATTGTCATGCTGAAAAATGAAATTCCTCTTCATCTTCAGCTTTTTAGCAGGCACTGGAAGGTTTGGGGCCAAAATTGACTGGTATTTAGAACTGTTCATAATTCCCTCCACTTTGACTAAAGCCCCTGTTCCAGCTGAAGAAAAACAACCCCAAAACATGATGCTGCCACCACCATGCTTCACCGTGGGTATGGTGCTCTTTTGGTGATGCGCAGTGTTGTTTTTGCACCAAACGTACCTTTTGGAATTCTGGCCAAAAAGTTCAACCTTGGTTTCATTAGACCATAACACATTTTCCCACATGCTTTGGGGAGAGTTGATGTATTTTTTTTTTGTAAAATTTAGCTGGGCCTGGATGTTTTTCTTTGTAAGAAAAGGCTTCCGTCTTGCTACCCTACCCTATAGTCCAGACATATGGAGAATACAGGAGATTGTTGTCACATGTAGTACACAACCAGTACTTGTCAGAAATTCCTGCAGCTCCTTCAGTGTTGCTGTTGGCCTCTCGGCAGCCTCCCTGACCAGTTTTCGTCTTGTCTTTTCATCAATTTTGGAGGGACGTCCAGTTCTCGGTAATGTCACTGTTGTCCCATATTTTCTCCACTTCTTGATGACTGTCTTCACTATGCTCCATGGTATATCTAATGGCGTGGAAATGTTTTTGCACCCTTCTCCTGACTGATACCTTTCAACAATGAGATCCCTTTGATGCTTTGTAAGCTCTCTGTGAACCCTGGCTTTTGCTGGAGGATGCAAATGAGTAGGGCGGCACGGTGGTGTAGTGGTTAGTGCTGCCGCCTCACAGCAAGAAGGTCCGGGTTCGAGCCCCGTGGCCGGTGAGGGCCTTTCTGTGCGGAGTTTGCATGTTCTCCCCGTGTCCGCGTGGGTTTCCTCCGGGTGCTCCGGTTTCCCCCACAATCCAAAGACATGCAGGTTAGGTTAACTGGTGACTCTAAATTGACCGTAGGTGTGAGTGTGAATGGTTGTCTATGTGTCAGCCCTGTGATGACCTGGCGACTTGTCCAGGTTGTACCCTGCCTTTCGCCCGTAGTCAGCTGGGATAGGCTCCAGCTTGCCTGCGACCCTGTAGAACAGGATAAAGCGGCTAGAGATAATGAGATGAGATGCAAATGAGTAAATGTCTGAACTTTATTTGGGGTTAATCAGAGTCATTTTAATTGATGGCAGGTGTGAACCCAAAAAAACTGAATGCTGTAATTAAATCAGAAGGTGCTTCAATAAAGTATTAGTTTAAGGGTGTGCACATTTATGCAACCAGCTTATTGTACATTTTTTATTTTTCATGTTTTTCCCCCCTAACAGATTTGTTTGTTTTTCAGTTGAATTGTACAGGTTATAGGTCACATTAAAGATGAGAAAAGTTTTTAAATTATCTATCATGATCTCTTTTTTTTTACATCAGAAAAAAAGCTATAATTTTAACGGGATGTGTACACTTTTTATATCCACCGTAAATAGAAACATGAATTGTGGTTTTCTAGGATTTTCTGGCAGCAGCAGTGTCCCATGTCAGGGAGAAGATTGTCAACTGAAGGATATAAAATTAGATGCCCAAAATGCACCTCCTGCTCCAGTGGGTACCTGTTTGGTTATGGGTGACCCACATTACAGCACGTTTGATGGAACGTACTACACCTTCATGGGAAACTGCACCTACATCATTGCCAAAAACTGCCATGTAGATGATGAACATCCAGCATTTCAGATTAACACCAACAATGAACGCAATGGCAACACACAAAATACGCTGATTTCCGTGGTCACGATTTTATTGTATGGAAACACAATCACCTTCAGACGGCGTGAGAAAGGGCTTGTAGAGGTATGATGCTGTCAATATTAAAAAACAAACAAACAAAGGCTACAAGCAATATTTTATTGTGCTAAGATTACCTTTCACACCATTTCATTTCAGATTAATTCTTCACTTTGGAACTTTCCAGTCTCTTTGAACGATGGTCGTGTGAAGCTCCGAGCCACCAGCCTCTCGGTTACCATGCAGACAGATTTTGGCCTGTCAGTTCAGTATGACTGGGACCAGTATCTCGTAGTGATTGTCCCAGAGAGCTTTAAGGGAAAGATGTGCGGTATGTGTGGGAACTTCAATGGGAAGAAAGAGGATGATCTTACCACTCCCAGTGGCACTATAGCAGGCAGTATTCCAGAACTGGGAAAGAGCTGGAGAGTACCAGGCTTGCCAGAAGAAGCTCTCTGTCATGATGAATGTCCAGGGCAGTGTAAGAGTTGTGAGGGCGCTTCATGGCTCACAAACCTGAATGCAAAAGTTAGCTGTAAAATTGTCACACTTCTCACGAAAGGACCTTTGCATCACTGCAAGAGCGTCATTGATCCCACTGTCTTCTATGAGAACTGTCTATACGACTACTGCATTGGCAAAGATGTCAGCAATTTCCTATGCCAAACTGCTCAGCTATACACTGATGCCTGTCAGCAAGCTGGTATACATGTTTATGACTGGAGAGGCTTCCTAAATTGTCGTAAGTATCATAGAAAAAAACAATGCGACAATAAAATGCTTTAGACAGAAACCCTGATTTGTGAAAGGAATTGAGATGCTATGGTTAATTGAAGTTAATATCTTATATTAGTTCAATCTCATTATCATGAGATTAGATATATACAAGTCAAAGTCCCTTTCACACCAGGATCTGGCCTTCCCAGGCAGCCTCCTGTCCCACTACTAACCAGCTCTTTGAGGCGCATGGGTGCAGCGCCAATCTCCATTTCGATAACCCTCAGCCTCTCACCTATTATACAGCTAGGGTTACAGTGGGAGGCGGGTCCTCTGGTAACCACAAGAGTTTGACTACCTACTTGCATCTATATTGCAGCGTGCCTTGCCAGATGGCAGTAGGTACCATTTTTATTATGATGGTCTTTGGTATGACCCGACCACAAGTAGAACTCATGATCTCCTGGTCGAGAAGTGGACATGCTAACCACTAGACCAGCTCGCGGTAGATACATACAGTACTGGGCACCCTAATTTTTTTTCCCAAACTTGGCTATGGATTTCTATTTCATGATTTCTACATTATCGAGTCAAAACATCACAAAAACATTTTAGAGTCCAAACGTTTGTGATTTTCTTCCAGCACAAAATTAAATGTTACAGAAAAAAATGCTTGTATCTGAGCAGTATATTACATAAGCAACACTTTTCAGATGAAAAAAGAAAACATAATTAAGGCTACTGGGTTTTGGTGCAAAATGAAGAAGCGAGTGAGACAGTCAAAGTGTCCAAAAGAACTGTGGCTGGTTCTCAGTAAAACCTACAGCTCATTTCCGCATAAAACTGCACTCATTGGACCTGAGACTACTGTTGTTGTTTTTTTAAAGCAAAGGATCGTCTCACACCAAATATTGACTTTGTTTCATTTATTATGGCTTACTGATTACTGTTTATAGAGCAGCGGCTACAATTATCGACACCTTAACGATCTTTTGGCCGTTGCAAAAGTAGAAAAGATTTTCAATACATAAAATAATTACTGGTGGCACGGTGGTGTAGTGGTTAGCGCTGTCGCCTCACAGCAAGAAGGTCCAGGTTCGAGCCCCGTGGCCGGCAAGGGCCTTTCTGTGCGGAGTTTGCATGTTCTCCCCGTGTCCGCATGGGTTTCCTCCGGGTGCTCCGGTTTCCCCCACAGTCCAAAGACATGCAGGTTAGGTTAACTGGTGACTCTAAATTGACCGTAGGTGTGAATGTGAGTGTGAATGGTTGTCTGTGTCTATGTGTCAGCCCTGTGATGACCTGGCGACTTGTCCAGGGTGTACCCCGCCTTTCGCCCGTAGTCAGCTGGGATAGGCTCCAGCTTGCCTGCGACCCTGTAGGACAGGATAAAGCGGCTAGAGATAATTAGATGAGATGAGATGAAAATAATTACTCAAGCTTCCACTGGAAAAAAAGTGAGTTGATTCCCGATTACTTAGCGTATCAGATCATGTGACACTGTTCCACAATTATTGACACATTTGTCCACAGTTATCAACACTGCTCCACAATTATCGATATCCAGATGATTATTTGTAAAAAAAAAAAAACGTTATGTGGTATTAATAAAATAAAACATAGTTTTTATTTAAAATTTGTTTTCCATAGACTTATATTTAGTACAAAATATCTTTTATATAAATATATGGATGTCGGGGTTTATGTAAATGAGGAAGTAATTCTAATGTTTGTAAACAAATGAACTGATAATGTTTAACCTGTGTCAGAAAATCTTTTTGTTCCACTTTCTACCCACTTTCTAAGTCTTTTCGTAGATCACATTTTGTTAATCATTCGTTGTTGTTTGTATTAATTGCTAGTTTTGTAGTTTAACAATAAACGACAACAGGCGATTGACATTGTAACCACATGAAAATCCAGGTCAAAGGTCATTCCTCGAACCAAAATATAAAATGTTAATGATATTGTCATATCTGGTCGATATTTACAACAAACTGCAACTCACCTTTGTAAAATTGTTTTTTTTATTGGTAAATCTGAAAAGTTGTCGATAATTATGGACTGTCGATAATTGTAGCCGCCGCTCTAGTATTTTTTTTAATGTTGAAACATTTCATCATTTTTGGCCCACTTTACACGGGGATGGTCTGAAACAAAAACGCAAAAGTCCGTTTTCGTTCTCACTTTTTTCCGCGTCTACACGACCGTTTTCAAGGAGGAAATCTGCGTCTATACGGTGACGCATAAATGTGTGGAATTCAATTGGATGTGCATGCCAGGCGGCTAGGTGGTGCTGTGAAAGACCTCCGCTATGTCTGCACGCATGCGCAACGTCTTCCGTCTTGTCTGATCTGCACATCTGCGCCGCGAGAACTTTGACTACTCTGGCTATGGTAAGTAAGAAAGTAAGTAAAAAAGTAAGAGCATACTATACCCGCCTCTGTTCATTAACGGTATATGTGCAGATTCGGTATAGATGTTCGAAGGACTCCTGGACGTTTATTCAAGCTGCCAGAGCAGCTTGAAGGTCCATTGGATCGATGTAATCAGACATGCTCTTACTTTTTTACTTACTTTCTTACTTCCCGGGCTGGCATGTACAGTATATGACATATGTATGACGTAAACGCGTACCCGACGTGAGCAGATCCGAGCAGAGTTTCGCGTATTGGGTAGTTTAGACGGATATGCAACGGGGGCTGTTTTTAACTTATCCACTCTGGAAGGCGTTTTCAATTTTTTCCGTTTTTCAGCCTCGGAAACGCCGTAGACGAAAGGCACTTCCGATAAAATATTTAGTCGTTTTTACCCGACAGCGTCCTCGTGTAAATGGGCCCTTTAAGTCATTTTTAGTCGACAGCATTTCTTTACATGATGTGCCCAAGACTTTTGAACAGGACTGTATATCTGTGTCAAACATCTGGCTTACTTGCTTACTGCAGCAAAAGGATTAAGAGTTATAAGCTAATATTGATCGTGATGGACTGGTGTGTATCTATTCCTTGGATCTACTGCAACCCTAACCAGTAAAAAGGTGACATTGATATTGATAGTGGTTATTGATAGATTGCGGTGTCAAGATAACTCAAAACAAGTGTTGCCAGGCAAAACAAACCTTGCCCGGCAGCACTTATTTTATACCTATATGTTGATAATGGTAATATTTCTCAATCATCAGCTGTCAGGTTATAGTCCTATGAAAATCCATGATCTTAAGTTTGACATTTCAAACTTGGTCATGGTGGCAAGTGAAAGCCCATATAGGACTTCTTATATGATGATGATGATGATGATGATAAACATCTGGCTATCATGAACCATTTTAAAGTTAAGTCCTTTCAAAATCCATGGCCTTGAGTTTGACCTTTCAAGGTCACTCAAGGTCAAAGATCATGGTGACAAATGAAAGCCCATATGGCACTTCCTAGAAGTTGATAATGGTAAATGTCTGTCTACCATCAGGGGCGGCACGATGGTAGACAGACACCACTGTCGCCTCACAGCAAGAAGGTTCTGGGTTCGAGCCCAGCGGCCGACAGGGGCCTTTCTGTGTGGAGTTTGCATGTTCTCCTCGTGTCTGCATGGGTTTCCTCCGGGTGCTCCGATTTCCCCTACAACCCAAAGACATGCAGGTTAGGTTAATTGGAGGCTCTAAATTGACAGTAGGTGTGAATGTGAGTGTGAATGGTTGTTTGTCTCTGTGTCAGCCTTGTGATGATCTGGCAACTTATCCAGGGTGTACCCTGTCTCTCGGCCATAGTCATCTGGGATAGGCTCCAGCTTGCCTGCGACCCTCATCTCATCTCATCTCATTATCTCTAGCCGCTTTATCCTTCTACAGGGTCGCAGGCAAGCTGGAGCCTATCCCAGCTGACTACGGGTGAAAGGCGGGGTACACCCTGGACAAGTCGCCAGGTCATCACAGGGCTGACACATAGACACAGACAACCATTCACACCTACAGTCAATTTAGAGTCACCAGTTAACCTAACCTGCATGTCTTTGGACTGTGGGGGAAACCGGAGCACCCGGAGGAAACCCATGCGGACACGGGGAGAACATGCAAACTCCACACAGAAAGGCCCTCGCCAGCCCCGGGGCTCGAACCCAGGACCTTCTTGCTGTGAGGCAACAGTGCTAACCACTACACCACCGTGCCGCCACGCCTGCGACCCTGTAGAACAGAATAAAGCGGCTACAGATAATGGATGGATGTCTGTCTACCATCAACTGTTTTCAAGTTACAGCCCTCTGAAAATCCGTGACCTTGAGTTTGACCTTTCAAGGTCACTCAAAGATCATGGTGCCAAATGAAAGGCTATATGGGATTTCCTATATGCTTATAATAGTAAACATCTGTCTATTGGTAACCGTTTTTGAGTTATAATGGAAAATATGTTATTTTGACCGAAAGGTTGACCTTTCCAGTGATCTTGACCTTCACCTTGACCTGATTGCCCCCAAAATTTAGGCAGATAATCTACGAACTATTGCCCACCTACCCTGAAAATTTGAAGTCAATCGGTGCAACTGCCTAGACGCTAGATTATTAACAGACACACAAACAAACAAACAAACAAACTGATTACAATACCTCGCACAGCTGACTCCGTTGCAGGTGAGGTAATAACAATGGCAAAATGGAGGTGGAAAAAAAAAACCTGACATTGCATGTCAACATTTTTTTTTCACAATTTGCAGTTCAGGGCTTCCATAATATTGTTTTCATGCACCAAAGCATATTCTGTTCATCCTCATGTATATGAGTAATAGATAACATATTGCATTCTGTAAAATGTATATTCTTTTCCTTTACTCCTTCTATAAAGCTACCCCTAAATGCCCAGCAAACAGTCACTTTGAGTCCTGTGCCTGTCCTGCTACCTGTGAGAATCCCACTCCTTCTGCTGAATGTAAAGCAAACTGTGTCGAGGCTTGCACTTGTGATGATGGATACTTGTGGAGTGGAAACAAGTGTGTCCCGAAGTCTCAGTGTGGCTGTATGTACAAAAGTGGAGGTGAGGAGCGTTACTTACAGGCTGGAGAATCCATCTGGGCTGATGACAAGTGCACCAAAAAATGCACCTGCAACCCAACAAATGGCCAAGTCGTATGTGAAAACACAAGCTGTCCAATTGGAACTGCATGCGGTATTGTTAAAGGAACCAGAGGCTGCCGGGAAGTACCGAACGCCTCCTGTAATATCTATGGAGATCCTCACTACAACACGTTTGACAACAGCAGCTACAGCTTCCAGGGCACTTGTACTTACACTGCCGCTCAGGGCTGCCACCTGGAAGGAACACACCTCACTCCATTTGCAGTGATAGTAGAAAACGAGAGATGGAATGAGATCCAAGCCAGTCCAAATGTCTCTATGGCCAAGGTGGTTGCTGTGGAGGTGTACGGCATGACTATAGTCCTGCGAAGAAATCAGATACATCAAGTCATGGTTAGTACAACCTTAATTTCCATCTTGTTGAATATAAAGGCAATGAGCACAGGGTACCAATCACCAGTCAGTTTAGTAAGAAACAAAACAGTGTTATTCAGAAAATAATAAACAAAGGTGATGTGATGCAGCTTGACATGAACTGAAGAGCTGCTACCATCCTGAAGTTGATTATTCCCAATAACGGCATGTTCGGCAGAGTTTTATTCCTCTTATACCACGGCAAATGGGTCAAATACATGCCAAAGTCATTGATTTAATGGTTTATAGTCACATTTAATGTGTTATCACTTACATTATAACAGCGATAAACAGTCTTTCCTTCACCAAAGTGTCTTTTCCTCTTTCTTGAAGTTAAAGCTAGACGGCCTTTCAATTTCATAAAATCGGTGAAATTTAGTTCCTTCTGAAATTTGGTCATTGTGATATATGTTTATTTCTGCAATATCTCACAAAATATCAGGCCATTCTGTGGCTGGGAAGTTATTTAATTTGAGGGGATTAAAGCAAATAATGTGCATGAAATTGCTCACTTCAGGGGTGTCATGGCTCGGGTGGCTAAGGCGCCATACCGTAAACCTGGGGACCTGGGTTTGATTCCGACCCGAGGTCATTTCCTGATCCCTCCCTGTCCTTCTCTCCCACTCATTTCCTGTCCTGTCTCTACACTGTCCTATCCAATAAAGGTGAAAAAAGCCTGAAAGATCTCATCTCACTATCTCTAGCCGCTTTATCCTTCTACAGGGTCGCAGGCAAGCTGGAGCCTATCCCAGCTGACTACAGGCGAAAGGCAGGGTACACCCTGGACAAGTCGCCAGGTCATCACAGGGCTGACACATGGACACAGACAACCATTCACACTCACGGTCAATTTAGAGTCACCAGTTAACCTAACCTGCATGTCTTTGGGGGAAACCGGAGCACCCGGAGGAAACCCACAGGGAGAACATGCAAACTCCACACAGAAAGGCCCTCGCCGGCCCCGGGGCTCGAACCCAGGACCTTCTTGCTGTGAGGCGACAGCGCTAACCACTACACCACCGTGCCGCCCCGCCCGAAAGATATCTTTAAAAAAAAGAAATTGCTCATGTCAAGCAGACAGAGGAAGTTTGCATGCGCAGGTTTACTTTGACCGTGCACTGATAGTTCCATCATTCTGTCGCTAAATGAACAGCTGATCACATCAAAGTGCTCGCTGACCGCCGATATTTATTAGTTTGGTCTTGTGTTTCCTTTCATTCGTATATAACATAACGTCTTTTCTTCTTGCTTTCCGTTACTGTAGTCGGTCTTTCACGTTTCATTCGCATCCTCCATTTTTCTCTCCTGTTTCAAATTTGTATCCCACAATGCCTTGTGCGAACGGGGAAAGCCCACCACGTCATGCATGACGTGGTATCTTGTATTGCGTTATGGTGAAGCAGGAAAAAATAGCGGAGAATTTATGGCCATGTGGCCTTAAATTCATTAATTGTTCTTTAAAAAAAAAACCTAATAAAATTGGAAGTCTGTGATTTAAATTCAGTAGCTTTCGGTCCACTAAACAAAAATAATTAGGTGTCGGGAAAAATTCTTCTTATGGCCTACACTTGAAAAATCTGAAAGGCAGTCTAGCTTTAATAAGTCCAAAAAAATGCAGCTTTCAGGAAAGCTGAAAGCACAAAATACAAAATACTCTATCTTAAAGACTCTCCTGTGTCAGAAAACTTCCTGATTGTTACAATGACCTGACACCCATTAACATCTCCTGACAGAAAACATCATTGGATCAATGATTATACAATTTTTATACATTGTAAATAACAACACAGGTTTAAATCCAATTATTATTAGTCTTGTAGAAAATCATTTTATAGAAAATTAATCAACACGTTCTGACCAAGCAGATTCCACAATTGAACACTGTTTCAGTGTTATAAACGTTTTCAGTCAAAAGTGTGGGGACACCTGACCATCACACCCATTGTGTGCTTGTTGAAGATCCCATTCCAGATTTAACCCCCCTTTACTGATATACTAGCCTCCTGTCTTCTGGAAAGGCTTTTCACTAGATAATTTTGGGGCGTGGCTGTGGGAATGTGTGCTTATTCAGTTACAAGAACACTAGTGAGATCAGGCACTGATGTTGGGTGAGGAGGTCTGGGGTGCAGGTGGTGTTCATTGGGGTTGAGTTTAGGACTCTGTACAGGACACTCGAGTTCTTCCACTCCAACCTTAAGACACCATGTCTTCAAGGAGCTGCTTTGTGCACAGGGGCATTGTCGTGCTGGAACAGGTTTGAGTTCAATTTCTTAGTTCCAGTGATGGGAAATTGTAATCATACAGTATACAAAGACATTCAGTACACTTGTGTGCTCTTGACTTTGTGGCAACAGTTTGGGGAAGAACCACATACAGGTGTAATGGTCAGGTGACTACATACTGTACATGTAACCATTTTGTGTATTGATTCATTCATTTATTATTTACTCGAGCAAGTGACTCTAGAAATCAAGAAACACATCTTGAAATAACTACATGATTGTTGCATTATTACATTTTTTAAAAATTGTGACTTATGGGGGGGCAGCACGGTGGTGTAGTGGTTAGCGCTGTCGCCTCACAGCAAGAAGGTCCTGGGTTCGAGCCCCGTGGCCGGTGAGGGCCTTTCTGTGTGGAGTTTGCATGTTCTCCCCGTGTCCGCATGGGTTTCCTCCGGGTGCTCCGGTTTCCCCCACAGTCCAAAGACATGCAGGTTAGGTTAACTAGTGACTCTAAATTGAGTGTGAATGGTTGTCTGTGTCTATGTGATGACCTGGTGACTTGTCCAGGGTGTACCCCGCCTTTCGCCCGTAGTCAGCTGGGATAGGCTCCAGCTTGCCTGCGACCCTGTAGAACAGGATAAAGCGGCTACAGATAATGAGATGAGATGAGAGACTTATGGGCCCTTCAGTTAACTGTTTTTTAATGTCCTCAGTGTTCAAGAAAGCATAGGAGTAAATCATGATGTCTTTTCACCTACATTTTCAGGTTAACGGTATCTTAACCAACATCCCTGTAAATCTCAATGAAGGGGAGGTGATAGTCCAACAGGAGGGCTATCATAATGTCATCATTACAAACTTTGGTCTAAGAGTGGCCTATAATATGATTTACCAAGTTATCATCACAGTCCCTGGTACATATGCAGGAAAGACCTGTGGCATGTGCGGAAACTTTAACGGTAATAAGAACGATGACTTCCAGTTACCAGATGGGAAAGAAGCCAAAGATATGAAAGCATTTGGAGCGGCTTGGAAAGTGGCCGTCCCCGGTGTCGTGTGTGATGACGGCTGCAGTGGTGATTTCTGTCCAAAGTGTCCTCAAAATGAGAAACTTGTATTTGAAAAGGACTGTAGTATTATTACCAACCCCAAAGGTCCATTCGCTGCTTGTCACAGCGTAATTAACCCGGAGTCCTACTTCAGAGATTGTGTTTATGACATCTGCATGACTGAGGGAGATCCACATATGCTGTGTCACAGTATCGCTGCGTACATGACTGACTGTCAGACCTTCGGAGTCACGGTTAAAAACTGGAGAACGCCAACGTTCTGTCGTAAGAACAACACTTGTTTTGATACCATTTCCAATTGCAAAAGTATTCTTCATTCCGTTGATTCTAAATTTGTATCCACTTTTTTTTTGTAGCCTTATTATGCTCTGCCAACAGCATCTATGAAATCTGTGCAAAGGGATGTGATACACCTTGTCCTGGCCTTGCTGATGTAATGAAGTGTAATATTCAGACCTGTGCTGAAGGCTGCCTGTGTAAATCTGGATTCTTTAACAATGGCACCAGCTGCGTTACAGCAGATCAGTGTGGCTGCTATGAGAATGGACACACCTATAAGGTAGGACACAGAGAAAATAAAAACACTTTTGAAAATTGTGACATAAAGCAATTTTATTGATGAACATTTTTTACATTTGTAGATTAATGAGGTCATCATCACAGATAACTGTCGAGAACGCTTGACCTGTCTTCCTTCTGGCAAACTACAACACAAAAGCATGAGTTGTGAGAGCAGTGAGGTCTGTGGAATTAAGAATGGCGTTCGCGGATGCTACCCGAGGCAGTGCCTGTTGGAGGCCGGCGGCTCCTTTAGCCTTTTCAGTGGAGAAACTTGGACCATCACGTCTGTAGGAGCCTTCGAGTTAGTGAAAGTGTGTAATGGTTCTCTTGAAGCCGAATGGTTCCGGGTGGTGGTTGAGTTCAGCCCTTTTGGAAGAAAAAACAGTCTTGTGTCTGTGCATATCTTCTTTGAAGAGGTCTTTATTACTGTCACCAACAAGCAGGCAACTTGGGTATGTATCCAAGACAAAATTATACGCTTTACTTGTGTTGCCTTTTATTTATATTAATCAGCAAGTGGTGTAGTGGTTAGTGCTGTCACCTCACAGTAAGAAGGTTCCAGGTTCGACCCTCATGGCCGACGGGAGGCTTTCTGTGTGGGGTTTGCTTGTTCTCCCTATGACTGGGTGGGTTTCCTGCAAAGATGTGGTTTTTAGGTAAAACACCCAGCCACTGGGGTTGGACAAGCCAGTGCGTACTTAGTGCTGGTCCCAAGCCTGGATAGATTGGGGAGGGTTGTGTCAAGAAGGGCATCCAGTGTAAAAACCTATGCCAAATCAAATATGTGGAACAGATCTGCTGTGGCGACCCCTAACAGGAGCAGCCAAAAGATGAACATTCAATGAGTAAAAAAATATATGTTACATTATGTATTGATCTAAATAAATCAATATTAGTTTAAAAAAAAACAGGTGGCATGGTGGTGTAGTGGTTAGCACTGTTGCCTCGTAGCAAGAAGGTCCTGGGTTCGAGCCTAGTGGCCGACAAGGGTCTTTCTGTGCCGAGTTTGCATGTTGTCCTTGTGGGTTTCCTCTGGGTGCTCCGGTTTCCTCCCACAGTCCAAAGACATGCAGGTTAGACTAATTGGTGGCTCTAAATTGACCGTAGGTGTGAATGTGAGTGTGAATGGTTGTCTGTGTCTATGTGTCAGCCCTGCGATGATCTGGCGACTTGTCCAGGGTGTACCCCGCCTTTCGCCCATAGTCAGCTGGGATAGGCTCCAGCTTGGCCGCAACCCTGCACAGGATAAGCGGTTATGGATAATGGATGGATAGTTAAAAAAACATAGATTATAATATCCATCCATAACCGCTACCCTACCCCAGCTGACTATGGGCAAGAGGCGGGGCACACCCTGGACAAGTCTCCAGATCATCACAGGGCTGACACATAGAGACAAACAACCATTCACACTCACATTCACACCTACGGTCAATTTAGAGTCACCAGTTAACCTAACCTGCATGTCTTTGGACTGTGGGGGAAACCGGAGCACCTGGAGGAAACCCACGCGGACACGGGGAGAACATGCAATCTCCGCACAGAAAGGCCCTCGTCGGCCACGGGGCTCAACCCCAGAACCTTCTTGCTTTGAGGTGACTGCGCTAACCACTAATGCCGGCCACTAAATGATAATGACCTAAAAAAAAAATGTTACAACAAGTAAAAAATCTTGTAAAGACAGAAAATTATTTTCTGGAAAAAAAGGAGAAAATAAATGGTGCACACATGAAGGTAAATGTACAAATGGGACAATAACCTATATACATTCTTTAAAAAGATGTATGCATTATTTTTTTTTTACAAAGGTTAATTTACTATGAATAATTCTGACAAATGTATATTTTTATCTTTTTTTTCAGATCAATGGAAAACTTGTCACTCTGCCCCATCACCTGAAGAATGAAGTGACAATTGAGTTGATTGAAGAGACACTCATTATTGAAAAGAAGGGTAGCTTGAAGGTATCCTTCAGTCTTTCACTTGGGCTTGTAGTGAGTGTGAGCGATGAAATGGCTCCGAAGGTGTGTGGTGCTTGTGGAAGTGACACCAAAGTATTCGATGTCCAGCATCAAGGCATTCAGGAATACTTGGCTTTATGGAGAGCACCTGACTTCCCAAGTATTGTTTGTTAAGCACACTGTTTAGCACAGCTGGCTTTGCTTTGACTTAACATTGGATTTAAGGAATAAAATATGACAGCATCTAATTATGAGACCCTGTTTAGACCTGGTATAAATGTGTTTCGAGTGATCAGATGAGATCAGATCAGATCAGATCAAGTGGTCAACAGTCGACTGAGACTTTTTTATGTGTCTCAAATGCGTCTTCACTGAACACTTGTGATCATGTTAAGGGTTTGGAACGACATCAGTACAAAAACAGCACCGACAGCCTCCTAATATATAAACTCCAACAAATAAGGATATATTAGTCCACTGGATGATAATTTCCTGATTAAATAGGAGACTAAATGCTGTACATGCTGTAAAGAACTTTACTCAAGATTTACACAAGGACTTAGTGCTACTCCTGCAGTCAGAAATTAACATTCTTAACGCTGACTTTGTTCATTATTGCAGAGACACGTCACATTAAAGCTAGACGGCCTTTCAATTTCATAAAATCGGTGAAATTTAGTTCCTTCGGAAATTTGGTCATTGTGATATATGTTTATTTCTGTAATATCTCAAAATATCAGGCCATTCTGTGGCTGTGAAGTTATTTAATTTGAGGGGATTAAACTAAATAATGTGTATGAAATCGCTCGCTTCATGCAGTCAAGCAGACAGAGGAAGTTCGTGAGGTTTACCTTCTTCTTGGCTTTTACAGCAGCTGGCATCCACAGTGTTGCATTACTGCAAAATACAGGTTTACCTTTGAGCGTGCACTGACAGTTCCATCATTCTGTCGCTAAACGAACAGCTGATCACACCGAGGTGCTCGCTGAGACCCGATATTTATCAATTTGGTCCTGCGTTTCCTTTCCTTCGTATATAACATAACATCTTTTCTTCTCACTTTCTTTCCGTTAGTGTAGTCGGTCTTTCACGTTTCATTCACACACTCACGTCCTCCATTTTTCTCTCCTGTTTCAAATTTGTATCCCACAATGCCTTGCGGAAATGGGGAAAGCTCACCACATCATGTATGATGTAGTACCTTGAATTGTGTCATGGTGAAGCAGGAAAAAATAGCAAAGAATTTAGGGCCACATGGCCCTAAATTCATTAATTGTTCTATCTAAAAAAAAAAAACAATTACCTTGGAAGCAGTGATGGGAATAACGGCGTTAGAAATAAACGGCGTTACTAACGGCGTTACTTTTTTTTAGTAACGAGTAATCTAACTAATTACTTTTTACATCGTTGTAACGCCGTTCCCGTTACTTACAATAAAATACTATGCGTTACTTCATTAAAGCTGTTCTCATCTGGCACGCTGCTCGTTCAGCCTTTCTTTACTCTGCTTTCGTGTGGGGCGGGGAGATGCGAGACAACGGCACAGTAAGCCAATCAGAGTAGATTTGGACAGCATACGTAGGTAGGCTCCGCCTACTGCACTACTACGCACACTTTCAATCAGAAGACACAGCGATGGCGAGCGGTCAGCCCAGCACTGCGCTTTCACATTGGAAATACAGCCATTACTTTTCATTACTTGAAATAAAAGGCAAAAATGTCTGCGTGCAATGCACATTATGTCGAGGAACAAAGCATTTGTCCTCATCAGTGGCCAGTAATTAGTAACATAACAATTTTAATAACTACAAAAATATATTAAATTTGATAGATGTCTTATCTCACATTGTCCCACAAAAATATTAATATAGTGTAGATAACGTTACTAATTGGTTCTGTTAAGTGTCCATTTCAGTCATTAAACACATTTAACATTCACTTTTATTATGATTACACTAATTGAATTTGGGGGGTTTTTTTTGGGGGGGGAGGGGGAACACAAAATGTAACGGAATAATTACTTTCCCTGGCAATTAGTTACTTTTATGACAAAGTAACTCCGTTACTAACTCAGTTACTTTTTGGGAAAAGTAACTAGTAACTATAATTACTTTTTGAAAGTAGCGTGCCCAACACTGCTTGGAAGTCTGTGATTCGAATTCAGTAGCTTTCGGTCCACTAAACAAAAATAATTAAGTGTTTGGGAAAATTATTTTCATGACCAGGGCGGCACGGTGGTGTAGTGGTTAGCGCTGTCGCCTCACAGCAAGAAGGTCCTGGGTTCGAACCCCATGGCTGGCGAGGGCCTTTCTGTGCGGAGTTTGCATGTTCTCCCCGTGTCCGCGTGGGTTTCCTCCGGGTGCTCCGGTTTCCCCCACAGTCCAAAGACATGCAGGTTAGGTTAACTGGTGACTCTAAATTGACCGTAGGTGTGAATGTGAGTGTGAATGGTTGTCTGTGTCTATGTGTCAGCCCTGTGATGACCTGGCGACTTGTCCAGGGTGTACCCCGCCTTTCGCCCATAGTCAGCTGGGATAGGCTCCAGCTTGCCTGCGACCCTGTAGAAGGATAAAGTGGCTAGAGATAATGAGATGAGATGAGATTTTCATGACCTACACTTAAAAAATCTGAAAGGCAGTCTAGCTTTAATCTGTAGGCCAAGCTAGAACTTGAGCCCTTTTTATACCTAGTAATAACTGCCTTTGTAAAGCCCATGGATAGATCTTGCTGGCCTGCAGGCAGTATATCTAACAAATATATCATGAATAATTATAAGAATGAGTATACAGCCTATGTATGAGAGGAGCCTTTGTGTCCTTGACCACCTCCAGATCTGATCTCAGTGCGTCCTGGGTGTGTGAAGTGAAATCCGAACACAATCTGATCACCAGAAATCCACCTAGTGTAAACAGGGCCTTCCACATTAAGCTTCATTCAGATGATTTCATGAAAATCAAATGCAATCTTAAGGATTTGGATCTTAACTGAAGCAAAAAGATTAGAATAGAATAGAATAGAATAGAATAGAATGCCTTTATTGTCATTGTACATGGGTATAGTGACAATAAAGGCATTCTATTCTATTCTAATCTTTTCGCTTCAGTTAAGATCCAAATCCTTAAGATTCTGCAGCATAATCTTGAAACACCACTTTACACTGTACACTGGTTACTTGATTTACTGATTTTACTGGCATCGTATTTTCATGGCATTTCCAAATAAAGGTTTTACCATCACCTTCATGACTTGCCTTTCTCATTATGGACTTCTCAGTATTATTCGAGTGACATCTAGTGACGCAAATAAGCATGTGTGTGTTACGTGATAAAAATTCATCAATAAATATTCTCAAATTTTATTCAAAGGCTTAGGATAGAGATTTTTGAATTAGCTTGCATACTGTTTTTTTGTACAGTATAAGTATGCTTAGAGTTTATTTAATGAAAGGATCGGAAATAAATAAATATTAAACAAAATAAAGGAATGTTATTGTCCATATAATTTAATATGATGCCTCAAGGATGATGTCTTCTGCACGTACTATTGTACATGTATTAAAGTAAAATATGTTGCTTTGATTACAAAATAGTTTCATTGCTTAGAATGTTACTCTATGCAACAACAACAGCATCAACACCACCACCACTGGTCTACAATTCTTCAAAAGTTGTCTGTTTCAGAGATGAAATCTGCTATTTATTATGGAATTAGGTGTGCTGAATTCAAATATAACAATTAAAACAGCTGTTATGCTACAGTTTCCAAGATATTTAAGATTTTACATTACACACACACACACACACACACACACACACACACACATTTGTGGTCAGAAGTTTACATACAGTGACCTGAATGTCATCTTGGATATGAACGTCATGGCAATATTTGGGCTTTCAGTCATTTCTTTGAACTGTTCTTTTTCTGTGGCAGAATGATTGTACAGCATACAGCTTTAAACACTAGAGTTTGGTGCACAAGTTTTAATTTTCTTTGGGTTTTCTGAAATCAACACAGGGTCAAAAATATACATACAGCACACCTAATATTTGGGTGAAACGTCTCTTCGCAAGATTCACCTTGACCAAACATTTTTGTTTACCATGAACAAGCTTCTGGCAGAATTCTGGTTGGATATTTCACGATTCTTCATGGTAGAATTGGTAGAGTTTAAATAAATTTGTTTGTTTTTAGGCATGGACTTGACTTATAAGCACGGTCCATATATTTTCAATAGGGTTGAAGTCAGAACTTGTTTTAAGCTTAATGTTAGCCTGCTTTATCCTCCACAACCAGCTCTGATGCGTGTTTGGGTTCATTGTCCAAGTCATGTTCAAGTTTCTGATGGTTTATGCTGAAGAATTCTGAGGTAGTCCTCCTTCATTATTCCATCCACTTTGTGCAATGAACCAGTTCCACTGGCAGCAAAACAACCCCAGAGCATAATGATCTTACCACCACCAGCTGGTACAGTTTTCTTCTGTATATGGTGTTCATTGTGGCCAAACAACTCAATCTTTGCCTCATCTGACCATACAGCTTTCCTCCAGAAGGCTTTTTTCTTTGTCCATGTGGTCAGCTTCAAACTTTAGTTAAGCTTGAAGGTGTCAATTTTGGAGCAGGGGGTTATTTCTTGGATAGCAGCCTCTTAGTCCATGGTGATGTAAAACTCAATGAACTATAGATAGTGATCCATCACCTTCCAGCTTATGGCAGGACTGTGCCATGGTGGTTCCCAGGTTGTTCCTGACCATCCAAATCAATTTCCTTTCAGCTGAGGGTGACAGTTTGGGTTTTCTAAAGCAAAGTGGCTTGGCAATGTGACTATACCTCACAATAACTTGCATACAATTGTTTGAACTGATCTTGGAATTTGCAGTTGTTTAGAAATGGCTCCAAGAGACATTCCGGAGTTGTGTATATCTGCGATCCTCTTTCTTAGATCTGCACTGAGCTCCTTGGACTTTCCCATTTTACTGTGTGTTGGTCAATCCAATGAGTGCTGTAAACAAACCCTTTTTATGAAGGCACAGAGAAGCTACCAGCTGTAGTCAATCATGATCACTAACAGGAAGTTAAGAAACCTCGGCCTTGGCAAGATAAGAGACATTTTGGAAGTTTATAATAATAATAAATACCCCCTGCAGACTGCATTTACTACACAAATGCCCTTTATACTTCGGCCTACTTCATACACCAAAAGCACCTTAGAATAAACAACATGTTTGAGCAATAATACTGCTACTATAGTACATATAATTATTTAATAATGTGATTATTGTACCATCCACTATTAGATAAAATTAAATTAAATCTTATAATATTGTTTGAAAGTCTAGAGCAAGATATTTTGTGATTTTACAAATAACACTTCAGATATTGTTATAATTGTTAGGGGTCGTGGAGGTGTGTTGAGATAAGGATCCACAAGCAGAACACAGACAGTAATCAAATAGATAGAGAGATTTATTCCAGGGAAAAGGGTGTGGCATAAGGGTAAACAAACAGGACAAAAACAAATGGCAAAAATAATCCAGAAAACTAGCCAAAAACACGAAACAGGCAAGGACAAAAATGCTAGGACAAAAAAAAAAAACAAGAAAAAAAACCCTAGTGTAAAAAAACATGAACTAGAATAAACCCTTAGTGCAAAAGCCATGAACTAGAATAAACCCTTAGTGCAAAAGCCATGAAATAGAAAAATGAGCTTGAGCAAACAACCATGAAACATAACAGAGGCACAGAAACGGCTAGAAGCAAAGCAAGACGTTCTGGCAAAGTTCCTTCTTCTTCTTCTTTTGGTTTTATGGTGGTTGGCAACTAGCTTCAATGGTGCATTACCGCCACCAGCTGGACTGGGCTGTGGTACTTGAGTTTAACCTTTCCAAGTATGAGGCAAAACAAAAACAAAACAAAAACAAACAAAAAAAACTAAATTCTTTTAATTAGACCTGTGTTCCTCATTCATCTCATCTCATTATCTGTAGCCGCTTTATCCTTCTACAGGGTCGCAGGCAAGCTGGAGCCTATCCCAGCTGACTACGGGCGAAAGGCGGGGTACACCCTGGACAAGTCGCCAGGTCATCACAGGGCTGACACATAGACACAGACAACCATTCACACTCACATTCACACCTACGGTCAATTTAAAGTCTCCAGTTAACCTAACCTGCATGTCTTTGGACTGTGGGGGAAACCGGAGCACCCGGAGGAAACCCACGCGGACACGAGGAGAACATGCAAACTCCGCACAGAAAGGCCCTCACCGGCCCCGGGGCTCGAACCCGGACCTTCTTGCTGTGAGGTGACAGCGCTAACCACTACACCACCGTGCCGCCCCCTGTGTTCCTTAAGAAGCTACTGTAAATACATAGTTGAAGCAGATTTCACCTGAACTTCTTTGCAGAATGTCTTCCAAGTTTAACATTAATTGTTTTCCTTGCAACTGTAAAATGAGTCTTTGTCTTTCTTCCTGATATTTAGGACATTGCAAAATAACATGCTCTATAGACTCTGGGCTGCCACAGAATTCACAGTTTCCATCTGCATGCTTCTTTATTATCAACAAAGAACTATTTAGTCTTATGTGTCCAAACCTCATTCTTGAAAAAGCATCCTCCTCTTCCTTGCTTGTATTGGTATTTCTACTCTTTCCCACTTTGTTCTGGATATTATAGAACTGTCTCCCAGTCTGGCCATTGTCCCATAATGTTTGCCATTTTCCCTTAACTATGTTTTTAACCATACTTTTAATTTCTGGTTTGCTGTAAGCGACTTCAGTATCCATGCTGGAATTTCCAGCTGCTTGTTTAGCACATTTATCTGCCATCTTATTCCCTACAACTCCTATATGAGCTGGTACCCATACAAGAGTTATCTTAACTCCTGTCTAACAGATTATTTGCAACTTGTAATATTTCAAACAAAATGTCCTGTCTTGCGGCATGGTGGTGTAGTGGTTAGCGCTGTCGCCTCACAGCAAGAAGGTCCGGGTTCGAATCCCGTGGCCGGCGATGGCCTTTCTGTGCGGAGTTTGCATGTTGTCTGCGTGGGTTTCCTCCGGGTGCTCCGGTTTCCCCCACAGTCCAAAGACTTGCTGGTTAGGTTAACTGGTGACTCTAAATTGACTGTAAGTGTGAATGGTTGTCTATGTGTCAGCCCTGTGATGACCTGGCGACTTGTCCAGGGTGTACCCCACCTTTTGCCCATAGTCAGCTGGGATAGGCTCCAGCTTGCCTGCGACCCTGTAGAACAGGATAAAGCGGCTAGAGATAATGAGATGTCCTGTCTTGATTTTGACTGGAACGTTCTGATGCTGATCAAAGCGGAGCTGGAGTCTGAAGCAATTACTGCCTTCCTTGGCCTATTAACTTCCGCCCATAGCAGAGCTAGCCACGCAGCTACCAACTCCGCTGTATAAAATGCTAGATCATCATTGATTCTTTTTCCTACTTTAACTTTTAACTTTGGGATAACAAAAGCAACCCCAACTCTTTTACCAGCCATTTTAGAGGCATCTGTATATAGAGTTATATCCTCTCTATACGTCTCCATGAGATAGCTCTGAGTCCTAAATTTGTCCATGTTACTCTCTTGCATCTCCTCTAATAACCCCAAGTCAATGGACACCTCTTTAAAGACCCATGGTGGAACAGGTGGGATAGGCACAGTAGGACTTATCTTTAATTCACTAAACCCCATCTCATTAACTTTATCATTAATCACCCAACCAAAACTTCTGACTTGGGCATTTCCACGCTTTTGACATTGCCTCAGGACTGGTTGACTCATATAGTTTTCATTATGACCCTTCATATAAATAGCTCTGTAACTAGATCTCCTTGAGGTTGTTGAGACATGGAGGGGCAGGAATACCGTCTCGCCCACAGTTCAGGTCGGAACCCTTTGAGAGTAAATGCTTTGGTTTTCGCAACATTCTGTTCCCAAAAGCTGATTTTCCCAAACACTGATTTTCCTTCAAAATATCGCCCAAACATTGCAAGGTAGAAATCTGACGTGATTTTTCAACGAGTGTCAGAGCAAAAAAATAGCGCGTCAGCAAATTTAAAGCATGTCGGCCCCAACATGCAAAAGCACTCTGGGGAAAACACTGTACACATATAAATACAGTGCTGAGCGTAAATGAGTGCACCCCCTTTGAAAAGTAACATTTTAAACAATATCTCAATGAACACAAACAATTTCCAAAATGTTGACAAGACAAAGTTTAATATAGCATCTGTTTAACTTATAACGTGAAAGTAAGGATAATAATATAACTTAGATTACACATTTTTCAGTTTTACTCAAATTAGAGTGGTGCAAAAATGAGTACACCCCACAACAAAAACTACTACATCTAGTACTTCGTATGGCCTCCATGATTTTTAATGACAGCACCAAGTCTTCTAGGCATGGAATGAACAAGTTGGCGACATTTTGCCACATCAATCTTTTTCCATTCTTCAACAACGACCTCTTTTAGTGACTGGATGCTGGATGGAGAGCGATGCTCAACTTGTCTCTTCAGACAAGTGACAGAGATTAATATACGTATTACAAGAGCAGTGTCTGACACCACAGGTACTCCAGGTGGCAGACTTCTCAGCTGGAAAAGTAAGATAGAAAGAGATCAAACTGTTAACTGGGTTTATGATATATTAACTGATAATACCAATCACATGGTGGAAGCTGAAAGAATACATTCTGACTACACATACACTAGCGTACAATACGTAGATGATTTAGGTGATGGGACTAAGTGCCTTAGGCATAGAGACTTCTATAGAAAACACCCGATACCACATAACTACGTGTTGACTGACTATTGCCACAGACTGGACAGTAACCAGTAAGTGAACTCTGTATGACAGTATTATAGATTTATCGTTATCATTTACATGATAAAAGGCAGAATTGTAGAGTAAATTTTAGTGTCATACTGTTGTGCAATTTTCCTTTTCACTGAGTGTTGCCTCTTCAAGGACTACCGACAGAACATTCTGCACTGAAACATTTTTCATCTTATTATGCTCCTTACGTGTGTAGCAGATGTACGTAGCAGATGTGCATACAAGACAGCAATTAGACAAGATCCAATCAGCTTTAGAGCTGATCACGCTCCCGGCGCATGATCAGGGCATGTAATTGCAATGATGTAATGCAATAGATATAATGTCTCCTTTTTATCTAGTAAAGAGTATATATAGATTTGAGAACAAAGGGATGGTATGAGGGGTGTGCCGAACCCTCATCACTTGTCTGTTTCTGCAATAAACCTTTCTCTTGCAAAAGCATGAGACTGGTGTTGATGTTTGTCATTTTTCCATGACACTATCTATCTATGTATCTCTCTATTCATTAAGTGACTAAAATATGTATTTTTAGTCATTTCTGGTTTAAATTGTTCTCATCAAATTGAAGACATTGGTGCTAGCTTACAAGGCAGTTAAGGAGCCCAGTGCATGTCCAGAGTCACCGCCGCAGCACTGCTCTGACTGCTGCGTGCCCAGGCCCGACTTCTGGTGCTGCACGTAGAGGCGGCCCTTCCCTTGCCTGGAAACGCACACCTCCCGCACTGCCCAGAGCCCCAGTGTAGCCACCCCCCCACCTGTGGATGGGCGGGGGGGGGGGGGGGGGGGGAACGGACACCAGGGCGGAGGGCGGGGAGAGGGAATGGGAAATGGGGGGGTGCGCTGCACGCAACGTTTTCTGACAGGAGGCGGCGGAAAGGCGGGATGGCCGCTCCCCCAGCCGTGGCTCGGGCCCAGCCCTGCTTCACACCCTGGCTCGACCGACCCAGCCCCTAGAGCCAATCCTTATTCTGAAGTTACGGATCTGACTTGCCGACTTCCCTTACCTGTCCAGCATACCTCCAGAGTTTGATCCAATCCTACACATCAGCCAGATCCCTATGCTCCACTACTACTGGTCGCCTGCCCCCTCCTCCTCCTCTCTGCTCCTCCCCAGCCTGCTCAAGACTACCGTCTGTCCTGGTTCCTCATTGGTGGAATGACCTTCCCATTGAGGTCAGAACTGCCAACTCCCTGACCATCTTCAAGAAGACTCACGTCCTCAGGCTGCACCTCCCTCCTGCCTCCCTGCCCACTGTGTAATCGCGTAGCTGTCTTGACCAACCCAGGCTGTGTACTGTCTAGCCTGGTCATGATGACTTAGCGTTAGCCATTGGGGTTTTATTTTTCTCTATCTCATCTCATCTCATTATCTCTAGCCGCTTTGTCCTTCTACAGGGTCGCAGGCAAGCTGGAGCCTATCCCAGCTGACTACAGGCGAAAGGTGGGGTACACCCTGGACAAGTCGCCAGGTCATCACAGGGCTGACACATAGACACAGACGACCATTCACACTCACATTTACGGTCAATTTAGAGTCACCAGTTAACCTAACCTGCATGTCTTTGGACTGTGGGGGAAACCGGAGCACCCAGAGGAAACCCACGCGGACACGGGGAGAACATGCAAACTCCACACAGAAAGGCCCTCGCCGGCCCCAGGGCTCGAACCCAGGACCTTCTTGCTGTGAGGCAACAGCGCTAACCACTACACCACCGTGCCACCCTATTTTTCTCTATTTCATAGCTTACTGTATTTGTATGGTTGAATTGTTTTCTGTCCCTTGGCTGTTTGCTGATTGGTATTACTTCAAAAGAATATTACACTGGGTGTTATTCTATCACTTGTTCATTTGGCACTAGAACTTTCTTGTCTAGAAGTTCAGCACATCTTGTGCCTGACTGTTGCACTTGTACGTTGCTCTGCATAAAAGCATCCGCTAAATGCATGTAAGGTAAAGGAATGTAAAAATTGAGAAACCTTCCTTTTATAACTTGCCTAACTTCTGCCATTCCTATGTCAAGGTTCATATATACTGACCCAGTATCATAGCTTGAAAACTATAGCCAATAAACAATTTCAAGTGTCATTTTCGTCCTCAGAAATGCAGAATTAGTAAAGTTTAACCATATTTATTTCAGAAGAATTTTGGCTGTGGACCAGGGTAATAGATATGTGCAAAATGATAATAAAATATAAACGTGAAACACAATCAAAAAAATAAGTAAATAAATATTTTGATGGTAATAGATAAGTTATAAGGTCAATACATAATGAGATAAACATTAAAAATATGATAACATAAGTACTTGCAAATATTTATTTAAAGAACAACATTGGTTTGAATGTGAATGTTAAAAGATTGGCTTTAGTTTATTTTTCAAATATGATGGCTACAGTTAGCCTGGCAAGCCAGACTAAATGTGAATATTTAGTCTGGCCTCGCTCGTAGATATTTCCGAAGGGTGGGGGTGGAAAAACCCGCTGTCTTTCAAACTGTCTCTGTGCGTATAGGCCAACGCTCTGACCAATCAGCGCAACAGTGACTGTGACGTAGTCAGAGCAACAGAAAGCAGTGGGGGAGGCCTTGAAATAAATAATTTTTCAAAATGCGTATTAATTAATAAACAGGTTCTAGATATTAAGAAGTTTGGAGATAATGACCACAAGTTTGGAGTCTGTACCACGTACTTAACATACACTTATTTTTTTCAAGGGTTTGCTTAAACTGTTTTTGAGAGTTTTTATTTGGTGGTGTTTGGTGAAATAATTTCCCTTAAATTTAAAATAACGGGAAAATAAGAAACAATCAAAAAGTAACGTTTCAAAGCTGTTTATTAATTCTTCGTACTGCACAAACTAGCCCCATCCTTTTGGCAACGAGCGGAGCCAGCTGGTAGATCAGACTTTTGCCATAGCCGGTCGGCAAAACAGCGAAACGTCCTTCTTGAAAAGGAATGAGCGGAGAGCCTCTTCCTGCTCATGTTTCAACGAAAACTCCAAGTCTAATTCTTCTAAAACTGATTCCAAAGCGGAGTCAAACGCGCGCTGTTCACTAGCCGTAGCCATCTTTCCTGTTGCGCTTTCTCCAGCGTCGCACAGCTTTGTCGTCACTCCTGCAAAAGCCCGCCCAAAGAATCCAAACAAAAACCTTGCGTTGTGATTGGCGGGCACGATTTGATGCCCGGGGTGTTTTGTTGATAAGGTGCGAGGTTAGACCCACTCACAGGCAAAAAATATTTTTGGCCGCTAGGCGGGTGGGTCTAGTTTACTAGGCTAGGTTAAAGTGGTGAAAGTGGAAATGTCCTGAGGACCAAAGTATAACAACTTTGAGTATCAAAGCAACATTCCATCAAACTAAGAACTTCCTACACTGGGCTCTGTTTTCTTCATTATCATTATTTTGAAAGATATGCAAGATTCCATGCAATAATAATAATAATAATAATAAAAGGGCGACACGGTGGTGTAGTGGTTAGCGCTGTCGCCTCACAGCAAGAAGGTCCGGGTTCGAGCCCCGTGGCTGGCAAGGGCCTTTCTGTGCTGAGTTTGCATGTTCTCCCCGTGTCCGCGTGAGTTTCCTCCGGGTGCTCCGGTTTCCCCCACAGTCCAAAGACATGCAGGTTAGGTTAACTGGTGACTCTAAATTGAGCGTAGGTGTGAATGTGAGTGTGAATGGTTGTCTGTGTCTATGTGTCAGCCCTGTGATGACCTGGCGACTTGTCCAGGGTGTACCCCGCCTTTCACCCGTAGTCAGCTGGGATAGGCTCCAGCTTGCCTGCGACCCTGTAGAACAGGATAAAGCGGCTAGAGATAATGAGATGAGATAATAATAATATGACGACATTTCTTCTTAAAAATCTTAAAATTTTTAAAACTTTCCCCTGTCAGTATCAGATCTCCTTAACACTTCCTCCTCAAATCAACTCCTGTGAATCTGGTCCTATCATCTCCATACCATATTCATTGGAGCTATTCATTGTGTTAATTAACATATAATATTACATACAGTATTATTATACATCCGGGCCACTTTCTCCATGGAATAAAAACATGCATTCTATTTCCTTCTAGCAGGTTTATTGATGGCATGCAATATTGTTATCATATCGCTTATCCTCTTGTTACACCACTCTCTTCAATGGAGAATGAGCATGCAATATTGTTATAATATTGCACGTTGTCAAGACAACATGACATCACACATCAGAACTCATGCAAAGATCCAATGACACATTTTTTTCTGCTGCATATGCGCAGAATTATTTCTTTGTCCGCCGGGAGAGAGCGAAGACAAGGCTAATCCAGTGCTAGGTGTAAGCACTAAATAAATAAACTGAAACTAAAGATGTGCTGAACACCCAAAAGGCTACCAAAACTTTATTGTATATTCTTCACATATATTTACAAGAGAAAATACTTACCAACGGACATCGAAAAACATGTCAGAGACACGTTGGAGATGTAAAACTTCTCCGTTAGTGAGTGACTGTGACAGTTTGTAAACAAACATGGCCGCCAGGTTTGCTTTGTTAAAATTTTGGCTGCCAGGTTGCTCCATTGTGTGTAGCTGTAGATGTTGATTTTAAAAGTAACTATGTAAATTACACAGGGAAAATAATAATATTCGGCTTGACTGCGCTAACATTAGCCTTTGCTAAAACTACACCAGCTGGAAGCTAACTGGACTGCCGCGCTAACAGCGCCGTGTCACGGGTAAACTAGCATCGGACTTTGAGAATGCTGATATGAAGAGAGATTGTGTATGTATTATAATAATAATATTGGCTGGCTTTTTTTCGTGGTCTATCAGAGTGGTATATCAGATATATTCCATTCAGTGACTCATCTTCAACTCATTCAATATCATGCTAGCTGAATGGAATATATCTGATATACCACTCAATGCCAGCCAATATTATTTAATTATTACATAATATTGTTACATACAATAGCAGAACAAATATCATATGCAAAAGTTTGGACACCCTACTAACTCAGTACTTAGTAACAGCCCCTTTGGCAGATATCACAGCTTGCAAACACTTTTATAGCCAGCCAGGAGTCTTTTTATTGTTCTTTATGGAATTGTTACACTCTTCCTTACAGAACATTTTCTCGTTCTGAGATACTCTGGGGTTATCTTGCATGTGCACCAGGTTTAAGATCTAAAAACAATCTTTGAATGATGTTCAAGTCTGGGGACTTTGAGAGTCATTTTAATAGCATTTCTAGAAGTAGTTCATGGTGGAGTTTTCACCTCCCCCCCCATCCCACCTCCAGAATCGCTTCTGAAAAAGGACCTTTGTTCATAAATCAATAGTTTTAGTAACAGAACAAGAAAAACCATGTCATATTGTTGCAAGCGCTTTATTTAGTTTTCAATTTATAATTTCAGAGAATATTTATCATCTCAGAGAATCATGCACAAAATCAAGTGGTATATTATCGGATGTTTGTTGCTTGGTTGATGCTCTCAGCCTCCAGAACGAAAAAGCAGTTCTTTACCCATTACAAGGTGCTGAAATAAAAAAATTAAAGAAATATTATAGTTGTCTCACAAACATATACATATTAGACATAATTGAATGAATTCAAATGAAATGATTATAAAGCTACGCTATACATATACATATGCATATACATATACACCCCCTTTTATACATCACACAGATTTATTACTAAAAAAAAAATAATGGAGTGTAAATACAAGTGCATGAACAGATCAGTCCACATGACCAACACAAAGAAAGTTTTCCCAAGTTATACTGATACAACATTTCAAACAGAAGGTGAAACTGTTTTTACATTAATGTAATGTCATTCCATACTGTAACAAGATCCACTACATGGCCAAAAGTTTGTGAACACCTCACCATCATACCCATATGTACTTGTTACACTTATCCTATTGCAAAGTTATTTCTTCCTTTGCAGAGATATTTTCTTCCTTTCCACTCTTCAGGGAAGGCTTGTCAATAAATTTTGGGGCGTGGCTGTGGGGATGTGTGTTCATTCAGCCACAAGAACATTATTGATTATTGAGGCCTGGGGTGCATCTGGTGTTCCAGGACATCCCAAAGGACACTCGAGTTCTTGGCAAAAGCATGTCTTCATGGAGCTCACTTTGTGCACAGGGGCACTGTTGCATTGTCATGCTGGAACAGGTTTGGGCCTCGGAGTTCCAGTGAAGGGAAATTGTAATTCTACAGCATTCAGAGGCATTCTATACAATTGTGTGCTTTCATGACTGTGAGAGTTTGGGGAAGGAACACATATGGGTCTGATGGTCATTTGTTTTCAAACATTCGGCCATATGTATTGTGATTAAAGCTAGACTGCCTTTCAGATTTTTCACGTTTAGGTCATAAAAAGAATTTTCCCCGACACCCAATTATTTTTGTTTAGTGGACCGAAAGCTACTGAATTCAAATCACAGACTTCCAATTTTATTAGTTTTTTTTTAAATAGAACAATTAATGAATTACGGCCACGTGACCCAAAATTCTCCGCTATTTTTTCCTGCTTCACCATGACCCAATACAAGATACTACATCATGCATAACGTGGTGGGCTTTCCCCGTTCGCCCAAGGCATTGTGGGATACAAATTTGAAACAGGAGAGAAAAATGGAGGACGTGAGCGTGCGAATGAAACGTGAAAGACCGACTACAGTAACGGAAAGAAAGCGAGAAGAAAAGACGTTATGTTATATACAAAGGAAAGGAAACGCAGGACCAAACTAATAAATATCGGCGCTCAGCGAGCACCTCGGTGTGATCAGCTGTTCATTTAGCGACAGAATGATGGAACTGTCAGTGCACGGTCAAGGTAAACCTGTAGATGGCAGTAATGTGACACTGGATGCCAGCTGCTGTAAAAGCCAAAAAGATGAAGACGATGACTCAGGTAAACCTGCGCATTCGCACACACACGGACTTCCTCTGTCTGCTTGACTGTGTGAAGCGAGCGATTTCACGCACATTATTTGCTTTAATCCCCTCAAATTAAATAACTTTCCAGCTACAGAATGGCCTTTTTTTTAAGATATTACAGAAATAAACATATATCACAATGACCAAATTTTAGATGGAACTAAATCTCACCAATTTTATGAAATCGAAAGGCCGTCTAGCTTTAAGAAAAAAAAAATCGCTGAAGAGCGGAACAGAGTTTGAACATAATATTTAAGAATAAAATTTAATTTTAAGTATGGAAACAAGTCAATGTTCAAGTTCATATTTTTAGTTTTGACCATTTTGTTTTGCAGGTATACTCACCAAGTAGGAAAATCAGGAGCTCTGTATTGATCCATATACAGCATTATGCTTTCAATAGTAATAGAGCCGGTAAATGTTCCACAAGCACCACAAATTTTATCAGCAATTCCTTCGTTCACTGTGATTCTGACGTCCTGCGATAGACTGTAGGACAATCTAAGGGAAGATGACTTTTCAATGATCACTGTCTGATCAATGACCTTAACAATTACGCCATTGTTTTCCATAGTAGGCAGAGTCATCTTTAGACCATTGAACTAAATGTTTAAGAAAGGAAAAAAAAATTAGTTAGGAAGTAATATTTCTGTACGAGTAACATTTAATGTCTGATTTAATTCAGGCATGGGACATAGGTTGTGGATGGGTGAAGAGAATGGAACAACGATTTTTTTGCTCACCCAAATCTCAGCTTGGCTGCTAACAGTGACAAAAACATTTTCAAAGAAGACATGAACAGCTGCAGTTGAGACGACCCCGGTTCTCTCTTGCAAAACCACCACCACACGGAACCAAACGTCTATAACAATATCGTCACATATTTTCACCAAATCAAAAGCTCCTGTAGATGGGATGAGCAAAGTTCTTCCATTGAAAAGGGTGAAGGAGCCTGCAGCCTCCAACATGCACTGTTTCGGGTAGCATCCACGAACACCATTCTCTACTCGGCAAACTTCATCAGTGTTACATTTCATGCTTTCATGTTTCACTATACCAGATTTTTGACATGTCAGAGTTTCTTGACAATCATCTTTGATGATAACCTCGCCAATCTGTAAAAAACAGATGATCGCAAAATGATTCAATCATGTTAACTGGATTATAAATTGCATCATGTTTGATAACAGAGGTAAAACTATAGGCATAAATGTTTTTCATGTTATAAACTGATTAAATTTTTTTTTTTTCAGAATTGGGGTCAGAGGTCCCGACAAGCCATTTCCGCAGAAAGTGCCGGGTCATTGCAGTGAGAGGACTATTCATGTCAAAATGTAAATAATCAACACTTTGGTATTTCTCTTCTAGTTTTTACACAATGGGTTATAAAAAATAATTATTACAATTAAATAGGGGCGGCACAGTGGTGTAGTGGTTAGCGCTGTCGCCTCACAGCAAGAAGGTCCTGGGTTCGAGCCCCGGGGCCGGCGAGGGCCTTTCTGTGTGGAGTTTGCATGTTCTGTCCGTGTGGGTTTCCTCCGGGTGCTCCGGTTTCCCCCAAAGACATGCAGGTTAGGTTAACTGGTGACTCTAAATTGACCGTAGGTGTGAATGGTTGCCTGTGTCTATGTGTCAGCTCTGTGATGACCTGGCGACTTGTCTAGGGTGTACCCCGCCTTTTGCCCGTAGTCAGCTGGGATATGCTCCAGCTTGCCTGCGACCCTGTAGAAGGATAAAGCGGCTTGAGATAATGAGATGAGATGAGACAATTAAATAGTTTGAAGGAAGCGTGATAGTTTCGATATGTTTTTTCTTAGCTATGCTACAACAGGTGGATGATAGCATGAGCATTAGCAAAACAGCTCAGTTGGGGATGGTTGACACATTCTCTTCAGGGTTGGTTGTCACGTGAGACAAATCATGAGGAAAATCAAGAGAAGGAAAGCACAAGAGACAGAGTCATCCTCAGATAAAAATGGGTTTTTTTGCTTGGTGTGTGTGGAGCCTTTCTCTAACAAATGCCCCAAGGAGACATGGCTACAGTGCATCCAGTGGGCTCACGAGGACTGCACACCTGAACTGCCAGTATATGTCTGTCAGAACTGGGTTTTTTAAAATGATATTTTTTGGGCTTTTTTCACCATTATTGGATAGGACAGTGTAGAGACAGAAAATGAGCAGGAGAGACAGATGGGGAGGGATCGGGAAATGACCTCAGGTTGGAATCAAACCCTGGTCCCCGGATTTATGGTATGGCGCCTTATCCACCACACCCCCCTGTCAGAACTGTCTCTGACTATGATACTGACTAAATGACTTAACCCGTCCCTTTAGGGTCGAGAGCTTCACTGGCGAAGCTCAGCAGGTTTAGAATGAGTAGGTCATGTAGTTAGATAAATATCTTTGCGAGTTTTTCATCATACAAGCCTGATAAACATATTGACAGAAACTTTATATGTTACACTTTCCTCTGTGCCCACTGACAAATAATATTATAGTTTTTAAATGACCTAAATTAGATGAAACATAAAGCTTGTCACCTTCCTCAGTCACACCGGAGTTGGTATGCTGAGCGCCCATTTAAACATTCATAAAAGACTGTTCCCATGGTAACGGCATGATAATCACTTTCACTCTTTCAGTTTTGATTGGTTTCTCTTTTGTGGTGAGAACGCCCACCGTAAACAGGATAAAATCTGTCAGACATAGTTTAGGCTATTTGGAGGTAAAACTTGTTGCGAGATGGCACGCGGATTTATGCACTTCGGATGATTCAGGACAGCGAATCAATTCATGATTCATTTCATGATTCAGGACAGAGATTCAATTCAATCTTGAGAACAGCGACACTGATGATGAGCGGTGACTTGATCCAGCCGAAGATCAGCTCGAGTAAGTGTAACTATTTCTTCTGTTTCTGATGAGCAGATCGGTTGATTATGCGTGCGCTGTAGTACATACACAGGAAAAATGACTGAGCAGTTTTTCCAGAGTTAAAACTATTTTTTCCTCAAAAATAGTTAATTTTGCTCGATTTTGAGTTTAGAGTAAAATTTGGAATTGGACTGGGAGCAAAATTACAGAGTAATTGTGTAACAGAGTAACAGAGTTGGTCGTGGCTCTGAACTGAGTAAAATAGTACAAGAGTTAATTTCAGGACACACTGAATCGAGTCAAATACCAAAATAAAGTCAAATACCAGATAAATGAAGCTGTCTGTAAAAAGCAGTTTTAGAACTGTGTTGGAATGTGTGAAAAAAACATGACCTTACCCATTGGGACTTGACCTGATGGGATTAAGAGTTGGCAGTGTGAGGGGTTTTCACTCTTCTCATTGAATGGAACGGAAATATTTACCCATCTCATTGAATACCCCTCCCACTGCTAACCCTTTATCCAAAAACAATAGGACATAATTTTTTTTGATGGCCAGTTAATTGTCCAAATCAATGGAGCAGATTTAAGTTTTTGTGCTCAATACATTCCTCACACTGAACAGAATCACCTCAAGTGATCAAAATGGTTCGTCCCAATGGGTAAGGTCATGTTTTTTCACGCATTCCAACACAGTTCTAAAACTGCTTTTTACAACATCTTCATTTAACTGTTTTTTTTAAGTACAATAATGACATACAGACTACAGAGATATTATTGTAGCTGAACTTGTGCTGAATAGAAAAAAGTCATATGACTTTGAAAATACTGCTAGGATTTGTTGAAATTGACAACAAAATCAGAGCATGCCAAAATCATGAGAGTGCCAGAAAATATCTTCAGACCCCAGAAGGTTTATGATTGATTTAATGAGTTTGACATTATCATTCTTGGGTATTACTTCTCTAATGAATTACTGATAAAATTGTTGTTCTTTGTTCTGTTGTCTGGTTTATGTTTCTTCAATCCAGGATATTGTTAGGTTGTTTCATTTCAATGAATGAAACATTTTTAAATTCATTTTTAATAATGACTCCACTTTTGCGGCACGGTGGTGTAGCGGTTAGCGCTGTCGCCTCACAGCAAGAAGGTCCGGGTTCGAGCCCCGTGGCCGGCGAGGGCCTTTCTGTGTGGAGTTTGCATGTTCTCCCGTGTCCGCATGGGTTTCCTCTGGGTACTCCGGTTTCCCCCACAGTCCAAAGACATGCAGGTTAGGTTAACTGGTGACTCTAAATTGAGCGTAGGTGTGAATGTGAGTGTGAATGGTTGTCTGTGTCTATGTGTCAGCCCTGTGATGACCTGGCGACTTGTCCAGGGTGTACCCCGCCTTTCACCCGTAGTCAGCTGGGATAGGCTCCAGCTTGCCTGCGACCCTGTAGAACAGGATAAAGCGGCTAGAGATAATGAGATGAGATGAGACTTTTTTTTTTATTTTTCTCCTTGAAAGTAACAAAGGGACAACCAACCCCACAGTGTGTGACTACCAACCCCACAATGGGGATGGTTGTCACAAGTGCACAAGATATATTTGAAAGTACACATCTTTTAAACAGAATAAGCTGAAGGAGAGTAAGGGCATTCTATTTCTACCTGACACTGTAGGCTTCCATGACAGATTGAAAGGGACACTATTAAGGATGGAGTTTTGGAGGAATTCAAATAAAAGTAAAACGTGTGACTACCAACCCCATTCTCCCCTACTGTGCACAAGTCTTAGGCACATGTAAAGAAATACTGTAGACCAAAAAACTGGCTTAAAAATAATGAAATGAAATGTTTCAACATTAACAAAATACTATAAACAGTAATCAGTAAGCCATAATAAATGAAACAAAGTCGATATTTGGTGTGAGACGACTCTTTGCTTTAAAAAAAAAATAGTAGTCTCAGTCTTCATCTGAAAAGTGCTCTCTTATGGAATATACTGCTCAGATACAAATATTTAATTTTGTGCTGAAAACGAATGTTTGTACTCTAAAATGTTTTTGTACTGACTCAATAATGTAGACGTCACGAAATAGAAATCTATAATAAAGTTTGTATGAAAACAAAATAGGGTGCCTCAGACTTTTACACAGTACTGTATTTTGTCATATTATATTTGACAGCAAA